>NC_082714.1:54071484-54371484 GCF_030144855.1 Hypanus sabinus | reverse complement strand
CAGATCATGCTGGATCCACATTCCCCGTCTTCCTATCCAACTTGCGTAGCTGGCTGTGCACGTTTTCTGCGTACTCTAAACCTTCCAGACAGTGAATGGCTGCTCTCGTGGGACGTCTGACTGCCGACCCCATTAAAGGCAGTGCCACTCCTTTCAAGTGGGGAGCGGCTGCCATATCTAAATGTCCGATCATAGCAGGGGTAAGTTCAGATTCCTCTGGTGGGCTATCACTATTGCTGTATAAGTCTGTAATAAGAGGCTACTGGCAAAATGCTTTAATCCTTCCTCCATTCCATCGGGGGCTTTAAATGCCACTGAAGGAGGAAGGATACCTGACCCTGACGGCCGCTGTCACCTGATTCTCATAATGATGCATTATGCTCATGGGAAATGAGCACCACCCTCACAGCTTTATTGATAGCATTCTGGGATGATAGCCCCCCCCCCTCCAAAATGCCCATCTCTTTATTAGATAAGTTCACTCTGGATTCCCATTCACCCTATATCCCCAACAACCACGTGGCCAAAAACTCTCCAGCTTCTGTCTGCACCTATCCCCTAATCTTGCCAATTTCTTAGTGGAAAATTCTCTGCACGCTGTTGTCACACATTGTGCCGCTCCCCAATCCTCCTCCTCCTCTCCCTTTGGGGAAGGAGAGGCCATGGGCCGATGCCCCCAGAAGTGGGTATGGGACCGCGCGATCACCGGCTGACCTGTACTTTCTGTGTAACCATTTTGTGTGGATGCCTTACAATGGCTGCCAACAGTCAGAAGATATCCCTCCAGCTCCCCTTCCTCTTTAACAACCCTGCCTTTAAGTATGGACACGATATGGTATCTGATTTTCAGCCCACGGGAGTCCGACTTGTCTGAACAGTCTATAGGCATCCCATAGTCCACCAACAGGTTGGCAAGGCACCAAAATCCCACATTGCTGTCAATCCACCCTGCAACTCGGCACTGCTCACACAGAATTCTCTCTCTCTTACATAAACTTCTAAAGATACTCATTTTCCATTGAAGCACCCAACCCTGCTCACAGTGCCAAATGCTATGGGAAAGCTGCTTCAAGGGTTTGGTAAGTGAGGCAGAAGGTACTGATTATAAATAATCATATTAACCATTTATTTACAAACAAACAGTAAAAAATTTGACCAAACATCAAAGTCATGCTAAGTTATAATAACTAAGGTGTTAAACATTCAGTAAAGTTTCAAACTCAGCAGGCACATCAGTAAGTCTCCTTGAGTTAAACAACTACAAAGCTAACCATTCAACAAATATTTAGCTACGTGTGCATGTGGGATCCACTTTCACAATGGCATTTCAGCACTGGTCGTAATTTCAGAGTGACAAGGAGCACCTGGAGACAAAGCCAGCCTCTCGCACATATTACTTGTATACCCATGAGGCACTGGAAATTGGACAGCAGCGCCATGGCATGCAAAGCGGCCAATGGGAAATTGCTGCTGCATCCTTCGAGTGGGTAAGTCAATATGACAAGGTGGTAGCGGCTTCTGACCGGCAAATAAACTCCTAACTCTTCACGTTACAGTCATAAATGCCCTTGGGGTCTTAATAAATGTTCAGATTCAATCCACTTTTCACGGCCCAGATCTGACTTTTGTACACTGCTGAGGAGGATCTGCTTGAAGTGAATGAGTCATTGACAGTGCCTTTCTGCTGTGGTCAAGCCATATGTCAAGAAAGATCCATGTTCATCCAAATTTTCCAGTGTGTAATTCTTCAGACAGAATGGGATAACTATGTCTTTTTTTTGCCTTCAAGATGACGCACAGCTCCCACTGGCAAGCGTTGGCTGCAGTTCTTTAAGGGAGCTGCCTGTCTTTTATGGGAGCTTTCTAAAAATACAGAATACATATCAGATACAGAATAAAGGTCTCTCCACACTGATTCAATACTCACAACTGAGATTAGAAACAGTAAATTTCAATTGACAGAATGATTGTCCCATTTCTTGACCATGGAGTAGACATGGAGTGAGGCTCTTTATACAGTTTGTAACATGGGGACAGATACCTTCATAGCAAAATAAGACTCCATCTATACTCCTCATTAAGCACTCCCAGGACAACTAGGATTAGGTGAATTAAAAAAAATCCACAGCTCCATCCAATCAAATATTCCCTGTTCATGTACAGCATCATTAGTCAATGATTAAAGCAAAATTAAAACTCAGCATCCAGCCCTTTTCTCTCTACAAGGCAATCCCTCAGTGTTGAGAATGGCTTGTTTCTGCAAAATTAAGGAGAGGAAAATGCATTTGTTTCATTACTTCTAATGAACTGACTACCTTATGACAGTGTGACATCTCTGACTAATGGTGAAGAGGTCCAAGATGATATGAGATCCAGCTCTGCTACACAGACTTAAACATATACCATTAGTGGACACACAGACGTAGACATATACACACACTGGCACATACACACACATGCATGCCTAATAATACTCTAAACATTTGCAGATGTACACTAACCATACAGATATCCAGTCATATAGAAATGGGAACAAACTCAGAAACAGAATAAGGTTTAATATCATTGGCATGTGGTGAGAAATTATATATATAATAGAGAAATTAATTAAGTAGTGCAAAAATAGAAGTAAAAGAGTATTGAGGTAGTATTCATGGGGTTCAATGTCCACTCAAAAATTTGATGACAGAGGGGAAGAGGCTGTTTCTAAATTGTGAGTGTGTGCCTTCAGGCTTCTGTACCTCCTTCCTGATGGTAACGATGGGAACAAGGCATGTCCTGGGTGATGGGACTAGTGTGTGTTTCCTTGTCTTACCCTTTCTGAAGTCCACAAGTCTTACTGATGTTGAGTGCAAAATTGTTGCTGCTACACCACTCAACATGCTGGTTTATATTACTCCTGTACACCCTCTTGTCACCATCTGTGATTCTGCCGACTATTGTACAGAGGCTCAGGTTCTGGACCTTTTCAATTAGAACTGTAGGAATGATGGTGTTAAACACTGAGCTGTAGTCAATAAACAGCATCCTGATGTAGATATTGGTATTGATCCTGGCTGTTCCTTAATCTCCCTGCTTTTTCACCAGGTCCCCTTCTCCATGACCCATACACTTCCCCTTCCACTCTAATCTCTCTCTACCCACCAGTCTTCTCATTTCTCCACCCACAAGAAGATATACTACAACCCAGTGTTGATTCTCCTAACCTTCCGGATGGAAAGGGAAAAAAGAAATGGGATAGAGGGAAGGGAAGGGAAAGAGAGTGGAATGAACATTTGTTGTACACTGTGAATGAATTTTTTTATGTGTTAGCCATTGCCAGAAATTTAATATCATCTCTCAACTTGATTTTCTTAGAATCTAAATGTTTACCTATTAACTGGTAGTGAACTATTCTTTGTGGTAAGTGTGAGATTTAAAATTTAAGTGGGGTCTATCAGGTCATTTGGGTAATCAGGCACTTGGCAAGAGTCAATAAAAAAAGTTTAAGTGGAGAGGCCATTGTTGGAGTGGGCCATTGTTACAATGCGAAGCTGAGGCTTCGGCTCAAGAGGATTTGCTGAGGTAAGTTTGCTGTCCTGAGACAAATTAAAATAGATAAGTTCCCAGGGCCTGACAAGGCGTATCCTCGAACCTTGTGAGAGACCAGAAATTGCAGGTATTTAAGACATTTTTAACCATGGGTAAGGTGGTGAGTGATTGGAGGATATCTAATGTTTTCTGTTGGTCAAGAAAGGTTCAAAGAATAAACCAGGAAATTATAGTCTGGTGAGTCTGATGTCAGTAGTGGGTAAATTTTAGGAAGGTGTTCTAAGGGACAGGATATTCAAGTATTTGGATAGTCAGAGCCTAATTAGTCACCATGGCTTTGTTTAGTGGTAGGCCTGTTTAACCAATATTGTAGAGATTTAGATGAGGTTCCCAGGAAAGATAATATAGGAAAGGCAGTGAACATTATGTGCATGGAATTTAGCAAGGCCTTTGACCAAGTTCCACATGGGAGGCTGGTCCAGAAAGTTCAATCGCTTGAAATTTAGGATGAAGAAGTATATTGGATTGGACATTGGCTTTGCAGCAGAAGTCGAAGAGTGGTAATAGATGGTTGCCTTTCTTATTGGAGGCCTGTGACTAGTGGAGTGCTCCAGGAATCACTGCTAGGTCCATTGTCATTTGTCATCTATCTGGATGATAATGTGGTTGACTGGATCAGGAAATATACGGATGACACCAAGATTGGGGGTATAGTGGAAAGCAAGGAAGGTTCTCAAAGCTTGCAACGTGATCATGGCCAGCTGGAAGAATGGGCTGTAAAATGGCTAGTGTAAGGTGTTGCACTGTGAAGAGAAACCAGGGTAGGACTTACACAGTGAACAGCAGGGCATTGCGGAGTGCTGTGGAACACAGGGACCTGAGAATAAAGATATATAATTTCTTGAAAGTGGTGTCATAGGTAGAAAGGATAATAAGGAGAGCTTTTGGCACATTGGCCTTCATGAATCAAAATATTGAGTTGGGAGGTTATGCTGAAGTTGTATAAGTCATTGGTGAGGCCTAATTTGGAGTGCTATGTGCAGTTCTGGTCACCTACTTACAGGAAAGGTATCAATAACATTAAAAGAATATAGAGGAAATTTATAAAGATGTTGCCACGACTTGTGGACCTGAGTTATAAGGAAAGGTTAAATTGGTTGGGACTTCAATCCCTGGAGTTTAGGAGAATGAGGGGACATTTCATAATTTATATGGATAAGGATAGGGGAAATACAAGCAGACATTTTCCACTGAAGATGGGTAAGACTAGAATTAAAAGTTATATGTTATGGCTGAAAGATAAAATGTTTAAGGGGAACCTAAGGGTGAGCTTACTCACTCAGAGGGTGGTGTGAGTGTGGGGCATAGGGAAGTGGTCGATGCCGTGTCAGTATAACACTTAAGAGAAATTTGGATAAATTTATGGGTGGGAGGGGCATGGGTGGCTATGGTCCACATTTGTGTCAGAGGGACTAGGCAGAACAACAGTTCAGCATTGAGTAGGTGTGCTGAAGGCCCTACTTCTGTTCTGCAGTGCCCTATGGCTCTATCAGTCAATTCCTGTCACCACTGAAGTGGTGGAAGAAATCATTGTTAGTGTCACCAATGCATAGTATTGCCCTGGAGTCTGAAGGCTGCGGGTGCATGTCCCACAGCAGGGCCTTGAGTGCAAAGTCCTGATGAAACAAAAGGAGAACAATATGGTTAGGGGGACCATTCATTAAATGGGTTGTTTTGCAAACAGCTGGAAACATTTCCAGGGATGTGCACAAAGTCTTTGATGGCTCTCTGAAAGATACAGGACCAGTAGACTTGTTATAGCCGTAAACTTATATTAAGCACTCTTTAATGTTGTGAAATAGTTTGGGATTTTATCAAAGTACATACATAAATACAAAATCTATCCCTTGCAGGAAAGTAAGAAAATGGACAGAGTTTAACATTAGAGGCAATAGATCCTATTAGCCTCTTGCAGTGGCTTATAGCACTCCCCCAGTGTCCAGGGAAGCAGGGCAGAGAACAGCTCCAAAGCTCAACAAACTCTACTTCCCAGCAGCCCAGTGCCATACTCCTGTTGTTAATTAATCTAACCATTTCCTTAAGCCAAGAAATGTAAAGTTGAGCTTGATAGTTCTTTTCTTGCTGAGAGAAATGATTGGTCACCATGGTGACGATGAGATACAATTTCCCCCAGCACGATGAGATTATACATCCTCCCTCAATTCGCAGAAATTCTCACTTGTTGCAATTTCATATATATATATTTGTGTTATGGCCTGCAGGATGAAGCTTGACACCTGAAGAGTAAACTCTTGTTTGTTCCTGTTTCTTCCTGATGGAAGTTTCTAAATGAAGAAGCTGCAGTGTTGATACTCACAGTCTACCTGTGGGATTGATCTGTCTTTTAGCATTAATTAGGGAGAACAGACTTAAAATTAGACATGGGACTCTGCAGCTTCTGAACAGTAGGTGAAAGTGTTGGCTGTCCATTTCCCTCCGCAGATGCTAACTGACCTGCTGAGTTCATCCAGCATCTTTGTATGCTGCTTAATGTAAGTGGCTGAAAGTTTTCAGGAAGAACAAGTGAAATGCATTGACTTGGTTTTCTTGCAATTCATAATTCTACCTGCACTACACATTCTGTGTACAGTAACTATATTCTGCAACATGCACAATACGCTGGAGGAACTCAGCAGGTCGAGCAGCATGCGTGGAAACAAACAGTCAACGTTTCGGGCCAAGGCCCTTCGTCAGGACCTTTGTCCTGACAAAGGGTCTCGGCCCGAAACATCGACTGTTCATTTCCAAAGGTTCTGCCTTTGGTGAAAGAGACAGTAGACCATGGAAGGAAGAAAAAAAAATGGGGGGAGGAGCACCAGAGGTTAGGTGATGGGTGGGCAAGGAGCCTTCCTCTGGTGCTCCTCTCCCTCTTTTTTCTTTCTTCAATGGCCTTCTGTCTCTTTCACCAATCAACTTCCTAGCTCTTTGTTTCATCCCCCTCCCTCCAAGCTTCACTTATTGCCGGGTGTTTCTCTCTCCCCTCCCCTCACTTTCAGATCTTCTCAGCATTTTTTCTCCAGTCCTGCTGAAGGGTCTTAGCCCAAAACATTGGATGTGCTTTTCTCTGCCTGCTGCCTGGCCTGCTGTGTTCCTCCAGCATTTTTTGTGTGTGTTACATTGCAATCAGAATCAAGTTTAGTAATATCATGGGTGAAATTTGTTGTCTTTATGGCAGCAGTACAATGCAATATATAATAACAAAAAACATTAATTACAGTAAGAAAATATATTTAGTGAAATCAAATAAGTAGAGCAAAAATAGAAATAAAAAACAATTAGTGACGTAGTGTTCATGGGTTCAAAGTCCATTCAGAAATCTGATGGCAAAGGGGAAGAAGCTGTTCCTGAATTGTTGAGTGTGTGCCTTTAGGTTCCTGTACCTCCTTCCTGATAGCAGTAATGAGAACAGGGCATATCTTGGGTGATGGATATCTTTAATAATGGATGCTTCCTTTTTAAAGTATTGCTCCTTGAATATGACTTGGAAGCTTTGGAAGCTAGTGGCCGTGATGAAGCTAAGTTTATAAGTCTCCATAACTTATTTCAATCCTTTTCAGTGTGCCTCCATACTAGAGGGAGATTCATCCAGTTAGAATGCCCTCTACAGTACATCTGTAGAGGTTATGAATGAACTGTCTTGAGAAGAGGAAATGGCTGGTTGTTCTCTGTCACTTTGTAGTAAGCCTTAAATATTTATACCTTACCTTATAGGAAAAACAAATAGATGATCAGGTCACACAAACAAAATGCTGGAGGACTCAGCAGATCAGGCAGCGTCTATAGAGGAGTACAGTCGGGCTGAGACCCTTCATCAGGACGGGATTCCTATTTATATAACCGATTGTCCACAAATCTATAGTGTTTCACAAATACTTGGCTGCTGTAAGTTCAATCCTGAGGTCTATGTAATGTATTATTAAGGTGCAAAGTGTTTTATCCTCCCTTATGTATATGAGTTAATGGCAATGAGTGCACATATTTAATGCAAATGGTCTTGAATGTTCAATTCCAACTGCATTCAGGCTACTGTGTGAGCTACAAATGGACCCACATTATTTGTCGTGCATGAGAATGTCCATGGTTTGATCGGTATCTTTGCTGACAATGAGAAGCTTGGTGGAGTTCTATCTAGCAATGATGGATACAAGGGGGATATGTACCCAGTGGCCACTTCATTAGGTACAGGAGGCCTACAGCTGAGGTAGTCCATCCAATCATAAACAAGAGAAAATCTGCAGATGCTGAAAATTTGAGCAACACACACAAAATGCAGAGGAACTCAGCAGGCCAGGCAGCATCTATAGAAAAAGAGTACAGTCGATGTTTCGGCCTTCCTCCAACATTTTGTTTGTGTTAGTCCATCCAATTCGTTCAACGTGTTTTGCATTCAGAAATGTTCTTCTGCACACCACTGTTGTAACATGTGATTATTTGAGTTACTGTCACCTTCCTGTCAGCTTGAACCAGTCTGGTCATTCTCCTCACTCATTAACAAGGTGTTTTTGCCCAGAGAACTCTCGATCACTGGATGCTGTTTGTTGTTGGCACCATTCTTTGTAAAGACTGTTGTGCATGAAAATCTCAGAGTATTTGAGTTTCTGAGATAGTCAAACCTGTCTAGCACATACAACCATCCGATGGTCAAAGTCACATTCCTTCCCCATTCTGATATTTGGTCTGAACAGCAACTGAACCTCTTGACCATGTCTGCATACTGTTATGTGTTGAGTTGCTGCCACATGATTGGCTGATTAGATATTTGTGTAAATGAGCAGGTACACAAGTGTACCTAATAAAGTGGTCACTGAGTGTATGTCACCTGGAATGGTGGAGGGTGGAATTTAATTTAGACAAGCAATATATTTTGGCTGACCTTATACAGCAAATGACAGGGAATCAGAAATGCTAATGTACAGAGGGATCTCTGGATGCAGCTTCATAGCTCCCTACAAAATGGAGACATAGGTGGATAGGATAGAGAACACAGTGTTTAGTTAGCCTGTTTTCATAGGCATGGTATTGAGTATAAGAGATGGGACATCATGTTGCAGCCCTATAATACACTGGTTAAACCACATTTGGAATATGTCTGCAGTTCTGGTCACACACTATGGAAAGGATATGGTAGTACTGAAAAAGAGTGGAAAAGAGATTCGCCAGGGCGTGGACTAGAGGGATTTAGTTATAAAGAGAGATTGAATAGGTTGTGATTGATTTCACTAGAGTTCAAGAGACAGAAGGGTGACTTTAGAGATATTTATAAGATTGTGAGGTGCCTAGAAAGGGTAGATAGTCACAGTCTTTTTCCAAGGGTCAGGAATAGGTTTACTTTTCAGGTGAAAGAGGAAATAGTTAAAGGACATATGAGGGCTGTGGGTGTGTGGAATATTGAGAAGGCCACAGAGGTGTGTAAAAGCCACTTGGATTGATATGTAGGAAGGAATGTGGGCCAAATGTAGGGAAAATGGGATGAGCAACGATAGGTAATTTTGTTTGCATGCAAGAGTTGGGCCAAATGGCCTGTTTCTAGGAATGTAGATCTATAACATCATAAGACCTACAAATTTGTAAAATTCACTAAAGGAATCTCAGCTTCAAGGATTGAAACTGCATGTAATTACCCATCCCTAGCTATCATTGAGAAGATAGTGGTGATCTGCCTTCTTGAACTGCTGCAGTCCTTTAGATGTGGGCATACCCACAAAACTTCTCAAAGTCCAACACTACATCCCCGTCATGAGAGATGGAAATGGGCAAGGCCAGCCAACAGGTCTCTGGTGAAGTTGTATAGGCCAGTCCCCTGTACAGTGGATAGAGTGGATTACAGAAACATTGTTGAGCTCCAGCCATACCATCAACTTTGTGAGAAGAGGGTCTTCATCAAGTGAGCACATGACATAGCACAGGGAAAGTCCTGGTCTACCCTCAAGAAACAGGATCAGGACAGAAGACGATGGAGACCGGTGGTTATCCATGGACTACACTCCGCCGGGAGCTGTGGGCCTAAGAAGAAAGAAGAAGATACCCATAATGCTGTTTAGGAAATGGCTGCAGAATTTTGACCCAGCAGTGTGAGTATATATTCAAGTCACGATGGTTGGCATCTTAGAGGACAATTTCACATTCTACCTTGTTATGGCCTTTCACCTTATTGCCTACCTGCACTGCATTGTCACTGTAATACTTTATTCTGCATTAGTTTTTGGTTTACCTTGTACTACTTCAATGCACTGCTCTACTGAATTGATTTGCATGGACGGTGTACAAGACAGGTTTTTCACTGTACGTCGGTATACGTGACAAAGATAAACCAATGTAGCAATTTAATTAATTTTTTCTTGTAATTCACAGTTTTTCCAATCATTATTCTTCAATTGTTTGTAAAATGTGTTATCATGCATATCTCTGGGATTTTTATAATTCTGTCTATTTTCTGCAAGTTTTCTATCTTTCCAGGTCCAATTGAGAAGCCAGATATGGATGTCATGCTCCATGTGTCCTAGTTGTCATCTGGAAGCTGGACTATGGATGTATCTGACCATCTCTCCATCTCTGAGCTGGTCTTCAACACTTCATTTGCTCTTCCTTCCACAAGTTCAATAATCAGTCCTTCCCATTGATCCTGCCTTCAATGGAAAGAGGCTTTGCAGCTGGTTATGGCAACAACAGAGGGAAATGAATGGATACCTTGGGAAATGAAGGATTGGTGCTGCTGGGACCTAAGTAGCTATAAACTAAGGTTACATAATCCATATCTACATCACATACAGTTTCAACTCCCTGATTGGCCTTTTGTAAACTCACTTGTACGGTCACATGCTATCTTCTTCTGGTAAAATGGCGGTGTGTTCAATCACAGCATCTTTTACGGGGTAACAAAGGGTGCTCCTGCCCTTTTTATATGCATTCTTTATGATCGCAAGATCCTGCTGGAGATTAACAACATAAAGTACTGCATCAACGAGTTGCTTGTTGACAGAGAATCTGAAGGAGATGGACGGTGCAGACCGTGCTGCTGTTGGGTCAGAGAGGTGTTGATATGCGAAGGAGGCGTGCAGTCTAATAGTAAGTGACCATTTTAGCCACTTTTCTTGTGAGCACAAGATCCTTTTGGACACTTAATGTAGAAGGCTGCAAGTCTGATTCACTGATTTATTGGCGGACAGCAGGGTTGGATGGCGGATGAGCTGCATAATCTAGGTTGTGGCGAGGATCAAGCTGTAGTGTTCCCTGTTTATAGCCGCCAGGAGAGAGGCGATGAAGCTCCACCGCAGGTAGTGTGGCACGGTATCCAGTCTGCAGTTGGTGCTGTCCCTCTGATATTCGCTTAGTGGAGTCAATGAGTATTGTGGCCGACTGTAGATTTCTGCGGCATGCATGGATTCAGGATCCAGACTATTCATTTTGCATGGCTGTACTTCACTGATGTCTCACATCTGTTTGCTATCTTGTATGTGCTACGTGTGCTTTGTACTGTGTGTGACTGTTGGTGCTGTGTTTTACACCCTGGCCCCAGACTAACGCTGTCTCATTTGGTCGTATTCATGGGTATTCCTGTATGGCTGAATGACAATTAAACTTGAATTGAACTGAATTACTAAGGATCCAAATGACGATTGTCAACCCAAAGCACTGGCTGTCCATTTCTCTCCATCAACGCTGCTTGACCTGCTGAGTTCCTCTGTCATCTCAGGTGTTGCTCCTGATTCAGCATGTGCAGTCTCATTTGTAAACTCTGATAATTTCAGATACATAGAGGTGGTTAAACATGCACGTTGCTGCTCTCTATACTAGCTGTTGTTTTTGCCTCACCTTAGCCATAACACATGCTCACAACTAGACTAGAGTAAATTGGGGAATTGCTTGAAAGTCCAGCAGGGCATACTCTGCACTGTATCACAATAAATAAGTAAATAAATACATTCTGGCAGCTTTAGCTATGCTTGCCTCAGCAATTCTGGAACTGGATATATTTTATACCAGGCAGGGGTGTAGTTGCAAGTAACATTTGGTGCTTTGTGCTATTCTGTTCTGAACTAAAAGATTTCTTACGATTTATTATTAAATGTCAAATTGTATAATTTTTTTAAATGATATCAATTTATAAACTATTTATTCTGTTAGCCTAAAATATTAAAAAAACATTTGTATTGAAATTAATATTAATAATCAGGAGTGTACCCTACCAGTTAATTATTGGAAGCAATGTTAAGAATCAAGTCAGGTGTCCGTCTCAAACCATGTAAAATGTGCAGATGTCCAAGAGGATTTATCATTCAATGCTTTCATATTGACAGGCCACACACAGTTGTGTGTGTGTGTGTGTGTGTGTGTGTGTGTGTGTGTGTGTGTGTGTGTGTGAGAGAGAGAGAGAGAGAGAGAGTGAGTGAGATATGCATCTACCACAATCCTGGAAATGAAAGTCACAGACTCATTACAAGTTTTCCCTGCCTCTAACTACATTCTCATTAAACCCACTTTAAGAAAGAGGATCGACTCTGATTGTATTGAATGGCAGTGCTGAATGGATTGTATTGAAATGCTGAATCCTGTTACTGTTCAACTTCACTTCCGTAACGTCCCTTTTCTCGAGAACCCTCCCCATTCAGTAAATTACTTGCCGAGAAATTCATTAGCTCTGCTTTTAGAATGTTAAGTCACAGTGGCCCGGTGCCATCATGTTGAATCAACTCTGGAGCTTTATTGCTCCCTCAATGCAAAAGCATAAGTACAACCCTTCAATGTACGAAATGAAAGGCAGGGCAGGTGAATTTCAAGGAGCAACAGGCTGATTGAAAAGCACTCACATCAGTTTGCCAGAATCTGTTTGACACAGCAGCTCATAGTGGCACTGCAAGGGCAGATGCAAACAGTAAGGGTAGAGATGCATGGGAGGAGATGCTTGGCTTTAGGTCAAGGTACCAGTGCTAGGGTCCACAGGTTAGTTCGATTCCAGTCGAATTCAATGTGATCTGCCGTTGGAAGGAATTACTGATGTTAGACCTGGCAGACTAGGCTGACCTTGGGTAATAAATGGTTTGGGTTCTTACAGATGCCTGTGAGATTGAAAATACACAAAAATCACATGATATGGTAACCATACCTCTACAAAATTGCAAAAGCTGGCATCAAAAGCATACAAGACTGGTAAGAAGAATTACTAGAAGTGGAGAAGGAGGAAACTAGTTTTGTCACTCATTGGAATGAACATCTGAATATATGTTGGACTTTTGAATTTAGTCATATCATGGGAACCTGCTTCTATGTAGGGGTGTCCATAGGGCAAGTGGTTGTAGCTCAGGGCAACATGCATATCCACTCTGAAAGTGAAGAGCATAACTGTGCAAGTGTCCTGCAACAATTCTGTTCCTCACAAGCTAAAGTGTCGGGCAGCAGATTACATGGGACACGAAAGGTAACAGTTTATTGACAGCACTGTGAAACAGCTGGTTGATGTGGAATACTTTCCACCAGTGTTGTGACTGAGTGGATTTTCTCCTGTGGCATGCAGGCTGATAGGTCAATTAGACAGTGTAATTACACCTAGTGCTGGTGGGGGGGGGTTGTATTCTTGGAATTGTGGGATTGTCAGGACGCTGACAATCAGGGATCCAATCACAGATACTGTGATATTAATTGAGTAACAAATCCCGAGGTGCAAACAAAGTTGGCATCAAAGTTCAGGTAGAGATCAAAAATTCCAGAGAAATCCAAAAATCAGAATCAGAAAACAGGCAGAGTCGATATTCAGACATACAGAATACAGATACAAATGCTGGAAAGGCTCAGGAAAATTCACTGGCACAGTCTGGCAACAAACAGGTGAAAACCCAGGACTGAAATACACTGAGCAATAAACAGAGAGGCAGATGATAGGTGGAGCACAATGAGACATAGGCGGCAGCAACACAGGTAATAATGAGAAACAGGTGAGAGATGGAGTACTCAGTGATACAGGGGCCGGAGTAGAGCAGGAGCGGAGACAGGAGCACATGGCAATACAAAACCACAGACTGACAGCTAGGGGGAAACTTACAAAAAGACAGAGTTCAACTGGAGGTATTGACAGGGATAATCTGCTGGGAAAATTAGTGTGGAAGAGGAAGCTATCATCCAAGTGTAGCAGGTAGTGGGATAGGTTACTGGTATGAAAGAGTGGAGACATTAAAGACTTCAGTTGTTGGAATCTAGACCAAAAATCAAATGGCTTGAGGAATTCAGTGGGTCAGGCAGCATCTGTGGAGGCATAGGATTGGTTGACATTTCAGGTTGAGATCCTGCATGAGGACTGACAGTACAGAGGGGTGAGACAGGAGCCTCGAGGTGAGAGGTAGAACCGGATGAGGAAGAAAGTAATGGACGGGGAAGGGGGGGCTGGTTGTGACAGAAGCTGGAGTGCAATAGTTAAATTTCCTAGTTTGGAAATGTGGAAGTATACTGTAAAATATGTATACTGGAGCACCAGTGGAGAGTCCAGATATCTCCATGGAGATCCAGGCTCAGCCAACTTGAGTTCTGATGCCAATCGCCAGCCAGAAACTTGTTGTTTTTTCTGGGCAGTGAGATGCCATATGCAAGCAGTTTGAGATTTTCCAGGTGCTCTGAAGCAGAATCATACAGAAATGAAGCATGGAAGAGGGCCACTTGGCCCAGCTGGTCCATCCCAACTAATTTTCCAATCTAAGCTGGTTTCTTATGGCATAAAAGAGGATTACATTTCCCCAAGAACAGAGAGAGAGTATTGGGATTAGTGTGGAAATGAGTGCCTGATGGTTAATGTTAGCTCAGTAAGTTGCTGGGACTGTTAACGTGTCTGTGACGCAATGACTATCTGAGATTTGTGTCAGGGACCCACTGCTTGTGCTTCCACTTCCCACCTATCCAATCGGCTTCTGGGGCAGGATCTGTCATCCTTGGAGCTCAGTGCAGTTTGCACGTAAGTGATAAGGCTGGGAGAGATGCTGCCTTGATGTGTTGGCCAAGATAGCTCTGAAGGGAGTTCTTCAAAGCGAAGCCAGTAATGAGGTTGGCCTGTCCATAGGCGATCGATTTCTCACAGATCCTTGCACAATAGGGGCTCAATTTGGCTGATTCATTTATTGTTGAGATTGGTCTTAAAACTAGATCAATTGTAGGTCATTATGCTTCCAGTTGGCATAATTGGAGCAATTACTTGAAGTGGATTTTATGACTCATCTTAAACAGAAAGTGAAGTGATAGTTATTTGCAGCCAGAAAGATTCTGAAGAGAATTTTAAAGATAAGATGGTTGGACTGATTGAGAAGGTAACTATTCTTTCAAGGTAATGCTTTAGCATAATGGGGCATCTGTTCTTTTAGTATGATGGATGTAGCTGACCACACTCCAGTGGGTCTATTATGATATGTTCTTGCTGAAATCCATTCAAAATGACCTCTTAGTAAATTAATGGTCTTCAGGTACCAAAGAAATTTTAATTTAAGGTTTTCAAAAATATTGGGTGCATTACTGATATGTACCCACTAGGTATGATGTGGTACTTCATCTCCCTGTGGAGTGCTTTTGAAGGGAATTTGATAATTCCATTGTTTTATTTCAGATTAGTTCCCTGTTTATTCACAGAACCATTGAAAATGACAGAATGGGAAGAATCTATTCCATCCATTAAGTCTCTTACACATAGTTAGCTGCACTCGCAACACCTTCTTTCTGCAATCCTGCAAATCTTTAGCTTTCAGATCTCCATCCAGCTCCCACTTACAGGATGGTGTCTCCACCATTAGAGCAGTGCATTCCAGGCACTAGTCACACACTACAGAAAAATATTTCAGTGAGTTCTGCGTTTGCCATGATGCTGAGCTTTTCTTCCACCACTACTGTCTCCGTGCCTACTTTGACAAGGACTCTTCACCCCACACCAATGACCCCTTTCCCATCTTTAACCCTCCTCCTCTTCCTGGACACGCCACTCTGGTCTTCTGCCTGCTCTGGATCTTTACATTGCCAACAGCCAATGGGACATCAACTGTCTCAATTTCTCCATTCCTCACTCCAATTCCAACCTCACTTCTTCCAAACGCTCTGCTCTCCACTACCTCCACACTAAACCTAACCTCTGCAGATAAAAGGGTGTTGTAGTAGTCTGGTGGACTGACCCCTACTTTGCTGAGGCCCACCGACAACTATCAGAGACTTCCTTGTACTTACCCCTCGAGCAGGATCCCACTAAGGAGCACCAGGCCATTGTCTCCCATACCATAACTGACTTTATTAGCTCTGGGGATCTCCCATCTGTTGCCACCAACCTCATAGTTCATGCACTCCACACCTCCCGTTTCTAACTCCTACCCAAGATCCACAAACCTGCCTGTCCAGGTAGACCCATTGTTTCTGCTTTTTCCTGCCCCACTGAACTCATATCTGCATATCTTGACTCAGTTTTATCCACCTTGGTTCAGTCCCTTTCCACCTACATCCATGACATTTCACACTCTCTTGATTATTTGAAGTTCTCTGGCCCCAAGCATCTTATTTTCACTATGGATGTCCAGTTCCTATACAAAACCGTCCCAAACAAGAAGGCCTCAAAGCCTTCTGTTTCTTTCTGAATACCAGACCCGACCAATTCCCCTCCACCACCACTCTCATCCGTCTGGTGGAACCTGTCCTCACTCTCAATAATTTCTGCTTTGGCTCCTCCCACTTCCTTCAAACAAAAGGAATAGTCATGGGCATGCCTGCCTTTTTGTTAGCTACATGGAACAGTCTATGCTCCAAGCCTATACTGGTGTCACTCTCCAACTACATCGACGACTGCATTGGCGCTGCTTCCTGCACACATGAGGAGCTCATCAACTTCATCAACTTTGCCTCCACTTCCACCCTGTCCTCAAATTTACCTGATGCGTTTCCGACACCTCCCTCTTCCTCCTTGATCTCTTTGTCTCTATCTCTGAAGACAGCTTATCTACAGATGTCTGTTATAAATCCACTGACTCTCACAAGTATCTATACTCTTCCCACCCTGTAGCTTGTAAAAATGCCATCCCCTTCTCTCAATTCCTCTGTCTCTGCTGCATCTGCTCTCAGGATGAGGCTTTTCATTCCAGAACAAATGAGATGTCCTCCTTCTTCAAAGAAAGGGGCTTCCCTTCCTCCATCATCAATGCTGTCCTCAATCACACCTCTTCCATTTCACCCATGTCTACCCTTGCCCCACCCTCCCCTGCTACCCTACCAGAGATAGAGTTCCTCTTGCTCACACCTGCCACCCCACCAGCCTCCAGGTCCAGCGCATAATTCTTTGTAATTTCCACCATCTCCAACAGGATCCCACCATCAAATACATCTTTCTCTTCCCCTTACATACTACTTTCTGCAGGGATCACTTCCTATGTGACTCCCTTGTCCATTCATCTGCCCCCACTGATCTCCCTACTGGCACTTATCCTTACAAGCGGAACAAGTACCACACCTGCCCCTGCACCTCCTCGCTCACTACCATCCAGGGCCCTAAACAGTCCTTTTGGGTGAGGCTACACTTCACCTGTGAGTCTGTTGAGGTCAAATACCATATCTGGTGCTCTGGTGTGGCCTCCTGTATGTCGGCAAGACCCAACATAGATTGGGAGATCACTTTGGAGAGCACCTATGCTATGTCCGTCGGAAAAAGTGGGATCTCTCATTTACTTCCACTTCCCATTCCCATTCTAACATGTCAGCCCATGGCCTCCTCTGCTGTCGCAGTGAGGCCACACTCAATTTGGAGGAGCAGCACTTTATGTTCCACCTGGACAGCCTCCAACCTGATAGCATGAGCATCAAATTCTGAACTAACAGTAATGTCCCCTCTCCTTCACCTATTCTCCATTTCCATTTCCCTCTCTCACCTTACTTCCCCATCACCTCCCTTTGGTGCTCCTCCCCCTTTTCTTTCTTCAATGGCCTTCTGCTCTCTCCTGTCAGATTCCTCCTTCTCCAGCCCTGTATCTCTTTCACCAATTGACTTCCCAGCTCTTTACTTCACGCCTTCCCCCTCCCAGTTTATATCCTTGAGTTCTTCCTCTCCTACCCCCACTTTCTTACTCTGATTTGTCATCGTTGTTTCTCCAGTCCCCGATGAAGGGTCTCAGCCCAAAATGTCCACTATTTTCTCTTTTCCATAGCAGCTGCCCAGCCTGCTGTTCCTCCAGCATTTTGTGAGTGTTGCTCTCTCCTGTCTCTTTTGACCTTTTTTTTGCCAATCTGCTTCATTCTGTATATCCGAGTTCTTGACCCTTTCACTTAATGTGAAGTGTTTTTCTCAATTTGTACTGTCAATTAATTTTAAAGAATTAGTAGCACCCCATTGCAAGAAGAACATACTACTCCTCCAGTCTTCCACGTGACTGAAATCCGGAGTCATTCTAGTAAATTTCTGCTTCTCCAAAGCTGTGACATCATTCCTAAAATGTGGTGCCCTGGACTCCAGTTGTGATTCCCCAAATGCTTTACATTTCATTGTGGTTTTTCTCTTTTATAAAGCCCAGGATTCTGCATTTTAACCAACTGTTTGTACGTGCCCCACCATTTTTAATGCCCTGTACGGGGAAACACTTGGATCGCCCAGTTCCTGTACTCTTTTAGACTAGTGCCCTCTGGTTTATAATGTCTCACTTCATTCCTTCTGCCAAAATGTAACAACATACAGTATGTCCATTTTATCTGTCACACATCTTCTCCCCTTTCACCAACCAACTCAAGTTTTCTTCAAGCTCATCATTATTCTCCTCACAGTTCACTACACCTCCCAAGTCTTGAGTCAGCTGAAAAATGGGAAATTTTGCTGTGCAGACTCAAATCCAAGTCATTAATATGTCTTAAGAAAAGTAGTGGTTCTGGTACTGATTCCAGGGGAACTCCATTTTACACTTCTAACAGAAAAACAGCCAATTGTTCTAGTTTGTTGTATAATCTAGAACAATCTAGGTAGTTCTGGATAACATAAGAGCCACCTAGATTATAGACAGGAACTGATTGTTGTAACTGGAGCTTTTCTCATTATCACAATTAAACTGGCACATTTTTTTCTGTCAGGGTTGTAACATTTACAATATTTTACCCCTCAAATACTATCCATAAGTCTACAGATGTTTGGAAAATTATGCCTCACACTGCTGCAATTTCCTCTCTTTCTTCAGCTTCCTAGAAGACATTCCATCTGGACCATATGCCTTATCCACTTTAAGGCACTCCAGTCCCTTCTCCTTATCAACTTTTATTCCATCAGGAATCTCAGCCTTACCCTCTCTTGCCGAGACCCTCTCAGCATTCCGTTCCTTGTGAAGAATGGTGTGAAGTACTCTGGGAGGGCTTCTGTTATATCCATTGCCTTCATAAGCAAAATTCTTTCTCTCTAGAAAACCCTACTGTTAACTTTCTTATCTCCAGAAACTAATCAAAAGATAAACACAGCAGCCGGGATATGTTTGCATACTTAATTTTTCTTTCCTTTCCTTCTGTGAGGCGCTCATGTATGAGGTGGTGACGTAATGATATATGACATTCATGTACTTCTTACATGTATTCCATCATGAAATATGTCAACAAAGAATGTTCAGTCAATCAAACAATATATTTACAATATTACTCCAATATTTGAAACACCACACTCCTGCCTGCTTAGCTATGATCTGCATTTCAATAAAGAATGCATCTCAACACAAATAGGTAACATATTGCTCTCTAGCCATCTTATATAATACAAAATCAGGTTTATTATCACCAGCATGTGACGTGAAATTTGTTAACTTAGCAGCAGCAGTTCAATGCAATACATAATATAGGATAGAGAGAGAAGAAAATAATAAATAAAATAAAACATAATAATAAGTAAACAAATAAGTCAATTATGTATATTGAATAGATTATTTAAAAATGTGCAAAAACAGAAATGACGTATATTAAAAAAAGTGAGGTAGTGTCCAAAGCTTCAATGTCCATTTAGGAATCGGATGGCAGAGGGGAAGAAGCTGTTCCTGAATCACTGAGTGTGTGCCTTCAGGCTTCTGTACCTCCTACCTGATGGTAACAATGGGAAAAGAGCATGCCCTGGGTCTGGAGGTCCTTAATAATGGACGCTGCCTTTCTGAGACACCGCTCCTTAAAGCTGTCCTGGGTACTTTGTAGGCTAGTGCCCAAGATGGAGCTGACTAGACTTACAACCTTCTGCAGCTTCTTTCAATCCTGTGCAGTAGCCCCTCCATACCAGACAGTGATGCAGTGTGTCAGAATGCTCTCCATGGACAACTATAAAAGTTTTTGAGTGTAATTTGTTGACAAGCGAAATCTCTTCAAACTCCTAATGAAGTATAGCCGCTGTCTTGCCTTCTTTATGACTACATCAATATGTTGGGGCCAGGTTAGATCCTCAGAGATCTTGACACCCAGGAACTTGAAGCTGCTCACTCTCTCCACTTCTGATCCCTCTATGAGGATTGGTATGTGTTCTTTCGTCTTACCCTTCCTGAAGTCCACAATCAGCTCTTTCGTCTTACTGAAGTTGAGTGCCAGGTTGTTGCTGCGGCACCACTCCACTAGTTGGCACACCTCACTCCTGTACGTTCTCTCGTCACCACCTGAGACTCTACCAACAATGGTTGTATCATCAGCAAGTTTATAGATGGTGTTTGAGCTATGCCTAGCCATACAGTTATAGGTACAGAGAGAGTGGAGCAGTGGGCTAAGCAGACACCCCTGAGGTGCACCAGTGTTGATCGTCAGTGAGGAGGATATGTTATCACCAATCCACACAGGTTGTGGTCTTCTGGTCAGGAAGTCGAGGATCCAATTGCAGATGGAGGTACAGAGGCCCAGGTTCTGCAACATTTCAATCAGGATTGTGGAAATTATGGTATTAAATGCTGGGTTATAGTCGATGAACAGTATCCTAGTATAGGTGTTTGTGTTGTCTAGGTAGTCTAGAGCTGTGTGGAGAGTCATGGAGATTGCATCTGCCATTGACATATTGGGACAATAGGCAAATTGCAATGAGTCCAGGTCGTTGCTGAGTTCAGTCTAGTCATGACCAACCTCTCAAAGCATTTCATCCATGTTGACATGTTGGCTACTGGGCGATAGTCGTTAAGTCAGTCCACATTATTACTACAACTACTATACAACTAATACAACATGAATACAACTACTATACAGACATCCACAGCATAGTAAATTTTAAATTGTCCCATTCAGGCTGAAAGATTTAATCACTGTGGAGGATTTCTTACTCTTGTGAGATAATGTCTTTCCTGATCGGATGTCGGGGATGAGGGGCATTTCTCTGAGAGTCGTGGCTGTGAAGCAACTCCGGGTTCTGCAGCCTCCTCCCTGCCGGTTGTAGGAATTGACTGTGTGACTGCAAGAGGTGGTTCTGAAGCTCTGGACACCTTTCTTCTCAAACAATTGATTCTGATCTCCTCAACTGATGGACATGTTGTCTCCAAATTACATCAGATGCAATCTCCACTGTGTAGGAGAGTGGGCCAGTTCTGTCCTTAATCTTTCCAAGTACCCACTTTTGATCACCTCTGTAATCCCTCACCAGGACTGCTTGTCCAGGAGTGAAATGTTGAACCTCCTTGTTTGAGAAGGTTTCAATTTGTCCTAATCATTTGTCCTGCATACTCCTTCTGAGACTGGGTTTGAGGAGATTGAAACTTGAGCACGAGGGATGGCCCAGCAACAGCATATCAGGTGAGTTGTTGGTTGTGGAGTGTGTTGAATTGTGACATGCAAGGAGGAAATAGGTGAGCTGATTCGGTGTCAGTGTGGTGTGTTCTGCTGACATTGCTCACAGTGCATTCCTTAGACTTGGGACAAACCTTTCCGCCAAGTCAATTGTAGCTGGATGGTACAGTGCAGATGTAATATACCTTATTCCATTCATTTTCAGGAACGTCTGAAACGATTCTGCACCAAACTGTGGTTCATTGTCACTGACTAAGTGTTCTGGAACACCAGTCCTTGAGAAGAGCCTGCTTAACACGTCAACAGTGTGTGAGGCTGTAGTGGAGACTATTGGGAACACTTCTGGCCACTTTGTAGCTGCATCCACTACTACCAAGAAATTTGTGAGCATGAATGGTCTGGCAAAATTCTCTGCCAGGGCAATGAGAGCATTTCCAGGGATGGAGAGTTGCGCTCTTGGCATCTTCTGGACATGTTCGCACCCCAAACAGTGCATGACAAACTGCTTGATTTGCTAATCTATCGCAGGCAACTGAACAAAACTTTGAACCAAAGCTTTCATTTTGGCTGCACCTAGATGATCAACATGTCGCTCCTTCAACACTTTATCTCTCTGCTTAGATGTTCCAACAACTCTGAATCCCTCCATTAGGCAAACCCGTCAAGGACAAGTTCATCTCACCACTGGTAAAAGTGGGGGAGCTGGGATTTCTGCTGCATATTCCAGACATTTTGGATTGTCATGTAGACTTGAGGCAGTGTGGGTCTTTTTTTTTCTCTAGTTTCCCTTTGCATCATGTCTGCTGTAATTGGGAGACTTCTGATTTGCATTAGGGAGAATACGTTGAAAGGAGTGCCCTCTTTTGTAAATGCTTCAGGCATTTCCTTTTCCAAGTGTAAATGGGACAATCCATCAGTATTTGCATGATTCCTCTTAAATTTGATCTTGTCCTCCAAGAAACAGAGCCCATCTCTGCAGTCATTATTGGAATAACCTTCTGTGGTTTGAAAATGGATACCAGTGGTTGATGATCGGTAATGAGGGTGAACTCTCTCCCATACAGGTACTAGTTGAAATGTTTTACACCACAAACCAGACTCAAGGCCTCTCTGTCAATCTGTGTGTAATTTTTCTCTGCAGTGTTGAGGAACGTGATGCAAAAGCTATGGGGCGTTCACTCCCATCACTCATCATTATGACATGACTGTACTATAAGGTGAGGCACCACAGACAAGATTCACTGGACGATGTGGATCATAACGTGTGAGCTCAGTGTCTGACGTCACCATTTCCTTTGTCTTTTGGAAAGCCACCTCACACTGCTTTGTCCATTGCCATTTCTTCCTGATCTACAGTAATGAGTTCAAGGGGCAGGGAACAGTAGCCAAGTTTGCAAGGAACCTGTTAGCGTAATTGACAATCCTAAAAATGAACTGCAACTGTGGCATGTTTTTGACCTTGGGGCATCCACCACTGCTTGAATTCTCGCAGCACACTGTGTAATTCTTGTGCATCACCTGTGTGACCTCAGTAACTGATGGCTGGTTTGAAAAATTCACACTTGCTCTGAGCCCATAATCTTCTGATCTTTTTAACACTGTCTTAAGATTTTGGGGATGTTCCTTGCTATTCTCATTGTCATCCAGGTAACTCTGAGTACGTGGGCAGCCTTGCAGCACCTAGTACATAGCTTTCTGCCAGAGTACAGGTGCCGACGTTACTCCAAAAATAAGCCTATTATAGCAGTAAAGCCCTTTGGGAGTGTTTATGATGACAAACTCTTTGGACTCTACTTCCATCTCCATCTGTATGTAGAGCTCAGCTAAGTTCACGTTGCTGAAGTGTCTTCCACCGGAAAGGTTTGCAAGTATGTCCTCTACCCCGGGAACACGGTATTGATTTACTTCCAGTACTGGGTTGATGGTGACCTGAAAATCACCACAGACACTGACAGATCCATCCTTCTTGGCTACTGGGCCCATTGGTGTTTACAACCCCAATGGCAACCCAATCACAACCCCATAATACTAGCCCTCCTCTTTTTACCACATAAAAGCCTAATGTGGCTTGTTGGTTGTTGTATTTCGCTGTTATGAATGTTATTCCCACAGGAGTTATCGTCTCTCCAGTATAAGTTCTCAGTTAGATATCTGCAGCCTTTTCTATCTTTGAAATGCCATTCAAACTTATTTTGTGGAATGACTGAAGCAGCCGAGCCAGTGTCCAATTCCATTTTAATTAATTTGCTGTTCACTTCTGGTCTCTTGTTAGTTTTCACATTGTAAATCTTAAGGCTATTCAGTCCATTTCACACTCACCATAATCAGATTTTTCATCAAGACTATGCAGATTAGTGCTCTTTTTGAAACCATAACTTGTACTTTTTATTGTTTTCTCTCCCCCCCCCCCTGTGCAGCCCATTTATTTTTATATGTCCAATACGCTCTTTGTAGGTGTCCTACTTTATTGCATTTTCTGCAATTTCATCTTTCAGTCTGCATTTGTCTGGAATACAAGAGCTCTTGCCACAATGGTAACAGAATTTGTTTGGCTAGGAAGTTTATGTTCAGATGTTGCAATTTTGTTCACATTCACTTTCATCTTACTGAAACATAATTGTGTCTCTGGCTGCTGTTTCCATTGATACAGAAATTTCAATTGCTCTTTTAAATTTGAGTTGTGCTTCAGTTAGAATCTGTTTTCGCAAATTAAACAATCTCTCAGAACATCATTAAACCCATCACTGAACTGACAATGCTCAGACAATCTCTTCAATTCAGCCACGTAAACTGAAATGGACTCCCCTTCCTTTAGATTCCATTTATGAAATCTAAAGCATTCTGCAATCAACAATGGTTTGGGTTCTAAATGCTTCTGTATTATGTTTACAATGCCAGCATAGCTCATTTCAGAGCAGTGAAACTTCTAAGTAAAGTGTATGATTTTCTGCCTATTACACTTAGCAACACTGGCACTCATTTTTCATTGGCTATTTAATTTGTTTGAAAACACTGCTCAATTCATTCAGTGTACATCATCCAGTTATGTGTTTTGCAATCAAACACATCTATCTTTCTGATGTAGCCAGCTATTTCTGCCTTTTATTATTAATTATTATTTTCGCCCGGTACTCACTGTTTATGAACCCATGGCCATACTAATTAATTTTGTCTGTTATTCTGCCTTTTCCCTAGCTCAAGCATCTCTGTCACCTTCCAAAGGAAACTGTACTGCACTTTTTAAAAATGTCAACGTCCCTCTCTGCTTCTGAAGAAGAATGTGCTGTGTTTCAAAAGGTTGGCAGTCATCTGGGGTTCACTTCAAAATTTCTTCCTTTCCACTGTCATATTTTGTAACTCCAGAAACTAATCGAAAGCAAAACACGGGATCTGGGATATGTTTGTGTTCTTGGCTTTTCCTTCCCTTTTTATAGCGAGGCACTCAAACGTAACATGATAGCATAATGATGTATGGCATTCATGTAGCTTTTACATAAAACCTATGTAAACTACAGGAGTGTCGACAAAAACTGACATGAGTGTAATTACTTCTAACGTACACTTTATTCCAACCACAAACAAATGGATGAATTCTGCCTAATAAAATTAAGGAGTCCCCACACACCCACCCTCCTGTAGAATTCACTCTATCAGACAAAGTCAAACGAGCAGGGGTCTGCAAAGCTTGGCAGAACCTACTCCTGCTTGACGAGCAGGTGCCAGGAAGGAAGGACACTTCAATGTCAGAAGGTCTGGAGGTGGGAGGCTGGCCCCTGCACGGGGGCTGTGTCACTTCCACTGGAGAGTCCAGGTCCGAATGGGCAGGCTTGAGACGGTCCACAGAAACACTGCCCGAGATGCCTTCAGAGCCCAGCGTAAGAAACATATCCCCAGCTTCCAACACACGGAACGGGCCATCATAAGGCAGCCACAGGGGACCCCAATGTCCATCATGACGCACAAACACAGATTTCACCTCCCACAGACCCGGCAACAGGTGTGACAGCGGTAGGCCATGCTGCACCGTGGGCACCAGAGCAAAAGTTTTGGCGCTGCCCATAAAAGCTGACAGCTGCTGTGAAACAGACCATGGGACTGTGGATGTTGGGAACAACTCTCCCGGCACCTGCAGTGGTTGCCCGAAAATGAGCTCCGCAGAAGACTGAAGGTCTGTCTTAGGGGCCGTCTTCAGGCCCAGCATGACCCACGGTAGTCTGTCCACTCAACAACAGTCACTGAGGCATGCACGGAAAGCAGCTTTCATTGAACGGTGGAAATAGGAGATAAAGGATCTTTGGTTTGCCAATGCACCTTCATGCACCTAACAAGCACTAGCCCAGTCCCTGATGTCCATCTTAAGCCTGTGCCATACAAACTTTTCTGTCACCAGTTTCTGTGATGCTCTCTGGCCCGGGTGAGAAAGCCCGTGGACCGCATAAAAACTGCGCCGGCACAACCGGCCTGGGTCACCCCGTTGGTACTCACACAGCAGCGAAACGCCACTGTCACCAAAAGCAACGTTCACCAGTTTCAACCCCGTGTCTGCCGAACGCAGCACCTGCAAGCTCGGGTCCAAAACCTGGTCTTCCAGATGGACAGCACCAGTGAAGGGCCAGAAAAGGCAGTCACGGGTGACCGTGCTGTTTGTGAGCTCGCAGGGGTGAAGCTGGTGGCTAGAGAGGTGAAAGATTGCCAAACGCTGCTAAGCAACTGCTCATGCACCGCGCTGAGCGTGCAATCCATGATGAGAGCGATCGGCGTGACTGGGAGGGGGTGTGCCAGCAGTGTTGCATTAGACAATGCTTGTTTAGTGTCCGAGAACACCCTGCACCTTTCCTCCCTCCAGTCCACAACATGCTTGGCTGCTTTTCCCTTAAGGGCTTCGTAGGTGTGAGCTGAGCCGCTTTAGCTGATAAACGTTCATCATGCCCAAAAACTCCGGCAGGGCCTTTATGGTGACTGGCCAAGGGAAGCACTTAAAGGCCTCAACTTCAGATGGCAGGGGAACTGCCCCTGCTGTATTGACACGGCGTCTGAGGAAATGAACCATGGACAGTCCAAACTAGCGCTTCACCGGGTTGACAATAAGACTGTGCTGACTAAAGCATTTGAAAAGGTTTCTCAAGTGTAAGAATTGTTCATCCCTAGCAGAGCTGGCTACCAAATGTCATCTAGGTAAACAAACAGGAATGGGAAATCGCTGAGGACACTGTCCGTGAGGCACTGAAAGGTCTAGGCCACGTTCTTCAGCCCGGGTGGCATTCAAGGGAACTCAATCAAACTGAATGGCGTAATAACAGCGGTTTTAGGAATGTCACTCGGGGGGACAGGGACCTGGTGAAAGGGGTCCACCTTCCAGAAAATAATTTTCCCAGCCAGGCGAGCAGAGAAATCGTGGATGTGTGGAATTGAGTATAGGTCAGGGGTCATGGTGTCATTGAGGCGGCAGTGTCGCCTCATGGATGCTGCCCACCACCCAGTTTTTGCACGATGTGGAGGAGAGAAAACCATGGACTGCTGGACCGCTTGACAATGACTGGGCACTCCATAGCGTCACTCTCAGCCTTGGCGATGGCTAGCTTCTCTGGGTTGAGGTGCCTGGTGCAGGCATGAATGGGCGGGCCCGTGGTGAAGATGTGGTGCTCCATCCCGTGTCTAGCGGTGGAGGAGGAGAAGGTGGGCTCGGTTAGGTAAGGAACTAAGCGAGGAGGCGTAGGAAGTCATCGGAGCTGGAAAGGACTCTGGACAGTGGCACTGTGTGTGCCGGAGAGGGAGCAGAATATCTGTGCATTGACGAGGTGCCAGTTCTGGCCATCAACGAGAAGGCTGTTGGCACCGAGGGAGTTGGTCCCCAGCAGGGTGTAGACATCGTCGCCAACACGAACTTCTGCCCACCAAAGTACAATGCCATGCAATGCTTACCAAAAGTCCATATGGCGCTGCCACTCGCAGCCTCGAGAGATGGTCCATATTCCCCAGACTGTATGTCCAATTTGGGCAGGGCATTCACAGAGGAAATGGCATCCTGAAACAGAGTCTGTAACAAACAACAAACTGCCCAATCTACCAACGCCCATAGCAATTAACGTGTATTGGCTGTTCCATTTCCTAACTCCTTGAACCTGCAGGGTGGATGGCCCAAATCTCGCGTGGTAGAAACACAGGGTAGGAGTGGCGGTGATTTTCTCATGTTCAGGTGGCAGCGGGGTGGTGAAGTCATCCAGCCACATGGTCACACGGGCCCTCATGGCCCTTGTCAGCCTCTCTCACTAGAGCCCGGAAGTCCTTGAACTGACCCCACCTTGCCAGCTAGATGTTGCAGCGAAAGCTCTCTGAATATGTAAGACAGCTGATGTCCGCAAAGGAGGGACAACATGAGGTCCATCAACTCCGACAGCTTGGAGTCGCCTAAGCCAGGCAGTGAGAGGAGCCGACAGGCATGTTCAGACTCAGAAAGTTCGGAAGTCTCCAGAACGAGTTGTTTAAGAATCTCATACCTGCCGGCTTCTGCTTATCACCCTGGTTGCTGTAGAGCTGTCTAACACCATGACAAAGTAGCAATATCTCGTGTTGTCTTGCAAGATTCCCCGCACTGTGAACTAGGCCTCTGCCTGAGCAAACCAAACGGTGGCATGTTCCTTCCAGAACTCAGGGAGCTTGAGAGCAATGACGTTTGCAGTCGTGAATGTAAAATGAGTGAAATCATTCTGGAAACGTCCAGTGGAGTGTTGGCGTCACCATTGTAGAAGTGTTGACAAAAATTGACAAGAGTGTAATTACTTCTAACGTACGCTTTATTCAAACCGCAAACAAATGGCAATGCCGTATATATATAAGAAAACAACCCACCCCCGAAATGTAATAATGTGTCACATAGCATACACGGCAAACTTAACCCTTAACTATCTGGGTGAACTCTGCCTTATGAAATTAAGCTGTCCCTACAAAACAAACAAAGAATGGTTAATCAAACAATATATGGTATTTACAATATTACTCAAGTATTACTGAAATATTAAATACATTACATGTACCACCAAACACCCATAACAATGAAATATTTCTGGATTGCCTTTATACTGATCACAAGTCCTTTCTAATTCTCCTCACTTTGTTTCTCTTACTCCCTTCTTTATTTTCCCTCTGGACTTTGTGTAATCAGTTTGGTTCTCACTTGCGTTACTCTTTTCTGCTCTATTCCACTTCCTAACTTTTTGTACAACTGGTTACCTCCGAGTTAAATTTCTAATTCTCTTCTACCCATCTACCCATCACGTACACATCAGGGGTAACTTACAGTACCGAGTAAACTAATAAAAAATTAGAGATTAGTTTTATTCAAGTATGGTGAAACATTGAAACATACAGTGAAATCCAATGTTTGTGCTAATGACCAACTCCGTCCATACATGTACATCTCCACCTTAAAGATGCCCCTCTATTCCACTGCCATTTTGTCACTTTAAGCAGCTGAGACATTGTTGTGCCCCATTGATATCAGCACAACTCTAATTGACTGTTTTATTTACATCTGCTCCATATCCTTCTCCATAGTTCTCCATATTTTGATCACTGTTCATCAAATGCTCCCCCATTGTTTCACCTCATTCCCTAGAACCAGCAATACTGCTTTCTTCATGGGATGATAAATGTCCTGATCGAGAAAGTTCTCATAAATGACTTTTGTCCCTACCTTTGCCTTTTATATCCCTGTCAATATTTGGGAAGTTGACATTCCACATTATAATTTCTTGCCTGCAATTTCCTCACTAATGCAACCACTTGTTGACAACTAACAGAGCACGACACAGAGTGTAGTCAGACCCTCGCCACAATGATTCACAACTCCAAGACATATGCACTACAGAACTCTTCAGTTCCAACCATTTCCCCGTGTCCTAATGTTTCTGAGCCCTTTATATCCCAGTGTTTTAGCAGCTGCATCTCTAGCAAGACGTCTAGAGCACATCAAAATCCCAGCTTGTTAACTGAACTTGCAGTTCATCAGGTCCTGGCACACTAGTGGGCAGCACATTAGTCTAACAGTTAGTGTAATGCCATTTCAACATCAGTGACTGTGGTTCGATTCTGATGTTGCCCGTAAGGAGTTTGCATGTTCTCCCTGTGACTGTGTGGGCTGTACCTGGGTGCCCCAGTTACCTCCCACATCCCAAAGACGTAGGGCTTGGGGTTAGTAACTCACGGGCATGCTCTATTGGCACCAGAACCATGGCAACGTTTGCAGGTTGCCCTCAACATATCCTTGGACTCTGTTGGCCATTGACACAAACAACATATGTTACTGTATGTTTTGATATTTTGACAAATAAAACTAATGCCTAATTTCTCTTTAGTTTAATTGGCCACTGTAACTTGCCCGTGGTGTGTATGTGAGGGTAGAATCTTCAGGAGGCGGTGGATAGGAGTTGATGTAAATGCAGTGGGATTAAAATTGGGGTTGGCATAGGATTTGTGTAATTGGGTGTTTGGGGTCTGTGCAGGATCAATGGGCCAAAGGGCCTGTTTAATGCTGTATGACTCTCACATGATTTTTATCTTCTGGGCTTCTCTTCATCCTCAAGTGGAGACGTGGAGATCTGGTTGGCTTGACATGCTAAATGACAGTTATTCAAAACAGCAATCAGAAGGCAGATTGACATCAATAGGTGGCTGTCTAATGCTGAAAATGGATCAGGTCCTCAAACACACATCACAACTGTGAACGTCTGCTAAAATTAATAAGTAATCCAGAAATGCACACATTGAGCGATCTCCTTTTTCACTTGTCTATCTGTAAATCAGCTCCTCATTCTAATTTATTGCTGCCTTTTCTATCCCATCCCTTTGTAATTTAAAACACTTCGACCATGTCGTTCAATAATTGGATTCAAAGTTCAAAGTAAATTTATTATCGAAGTACATATATGTCACCATGAACCAGCCTGAGGTTCATTTTCTTGCAAGCATGCTCAATAAATCCAATATCTATAATATAATCAATGGAAGGCCACATCGATGGGTTAGACAACCAGTCTACACAGACAACAAATTATGCAGATGCAAAAAGAAATAATAATAATTATTATAAATAATTTACTGAATGAGATGAAGATAGAGTAGCAAATCAGAGACAACCAAACAAATGATTCCTTGACACACCTTAACCAGAATATGCTTACTGAAGAGCAGAACAAATGCTGTAAGGGTATAAAAGAACGTTAAGAACAACTGCTAATAGATTAGATAATTCTAAGTCAAGTGGAGAAACAGAACTCTTTCCTGTTGTTACATTGACTACAAAATTTTAGAAATCACTATGCACACTCGAACGCACTTAGATTAACATTATCCAGGAGAGCAGGACAGAGAGAAAAACTGACATAAAAAATTTATAGAACAGTCAGATAAAAACTTCTGAGGATATATTTTCATCAATGAACACAGGATTCAGCACTCCACGCGAGCATATGCAGTTCTGATACACAGCACTAATTTACATTTACACACCTAAATGTAAGCACAACCAGGAAAACTGAGGAAATTATCAGTATAGAAGGAAAGGTTAGCCAATGGAGGAGCTTGACCCTTTATGGAAGACATCCCCACGATCTGAACAGACTAGATGGCAACAAAGAAGCTTCAGACCCCTAGCTCAGAGTCAAAAGCCTCCTCCCAGAAATCAAAAATACATAATAAAAGACCAACAAATTCAAGATGATAAATGCAGAAAATGCAAAGAGGAACTAGAAACAATCCAACACATTACAGTTTAACTCAATCTGATTTCTTTCACAGACACAATCATGTGGCAAACTTCATTTATCAAAATATTGCTTTAAAATGCAGACTGATAAAATACACTGTACTTTACTATAAATCAAGCCTGATCTAGTTTTAAAGTCAGAGTCCAACAAATTATATTATGACCGATCCATTATTACAGATCGGATGATCCATAATAAATGTCTGGATACAGTACTACAGGATAAGCAAGCATGAACAACTTCCTTAATAGATACAGACATTCCAAATACAGATAACATACTGAAATCAATAAGTGAAAAACTCCAGAAATATGCAGAATTAAAAGAGGAAATTAAAAGTCTATGTAACATGAACAGGGTATACATTATCCCAATAGTAATATCCACACCTGGTGTCATCCCAAAGCCACTACTCCAAAGCATTCAACAATTAGGGCTAGGCAGCAATATCTATGTAAATCTCCAAAAGCCACAATACTAAACACATCTAGAATCATCCAAAAATTCCTAGCAATTGGGAAATGAGTGTGCTTGGCTATGCCCACACCTCAGGCTTTACCAGCTCGAGCTGCGAAAAAATAAAAATACAACAACAACAACAACAATAATAATGATAATAATAATAATAATAATAATAATAATAAAGCAATGAATAACAAGGACACAAGGTGAGGAGACCTTGAAAGTGAGTCTATAGATTGTGGGAACAGTTCAATGATGGGGCGAGTGAAGTTCTCCCTTATGATTCAAGAGCCTGTTGGTTGAGGGGGAATAACTGTTCCTGAACCTGGTGTTGTGAATCCTGAGGCTCCTGTACCTTCTTCCTGATGGCAGCAGTGAGAAGGGAGCATGGCCTGGGTGGTGGGGGTCCTTGATGATGGATGCTGCTTTCTAGCATGTAAATGTGCTCAGTGGTGGGGAGGACTTTACCCATGATGGACTGGGCTGTATTTACTACCTTTGTTGGATGTTCCATTGAAGGGTATTGGCATTTCCATACCAGGCTGTGATGCAGCCAGTCAATATACTCTCCACCACACGTCTATAGAAGTTTATCAAAGATTTAGAAGTCATGCCAAATCCTCGCAAACTTCAAAGGAAATAGAGGTGCAGTGGACTTTCTTTGTAATTGCACTTGCATATGCTGGGCCCAGGACAGATCCTCTGAAATGATAACACTGAGAAATTTAAAGTTGCTGACCCTCTCCATCTCTGATCCTCCAACGAGGACTGGCTCATGAACCTCCGGTTTCTTCCTCCTGAATTCAGGCAGCTCCTTGGCCTTGCTGACACTGAGTAAGAGGTTGTTGCTGTGGCACCAGTCAGTCAGATTTTCAGTTTCCCTCCTATATGCTGACTGGGGTCTGCCAGTGTGCGGATCCAAGTCACTTCTCAGGCAGGAGCTAACGTATTTCATCACCGAACTCTCAAAACACTTCATCACAGCGGATGTAAGTACTTCTGGATGATAGTCATTGAAGCAGGTTACCACGTTCTTCTTGGGCACCGGTATAATTGAGGCCTGCTTGAAGCAGGTGGGTATCTCAATCTGCTGAAATGAGAGTTAAGGGTCTCAGTAAGTGCTCCAGCCAGTTGATTAGCACAGGTCTTTAGTATTAGGCAAGTACCTCATCAGGGCCGGATGCTGTCCATGGGTTCATCCTCCTGCAGGATGCTCTCACGTTGGCCTCAGAGACTGAAATCATCGGGAGCTGTGGGACTCCAAGTTTTGATGGGCAAAGCAAGCATAGAAGACATTGAGCTCATCTGGAGGAGAAGCTCTGTAGTCGCTAATGTTGCTTGATAGCATTCAAGGCCTGACACAATTGTTGAACATCCTTCGTTGATTCAAGTTAAGTCCAGAATTGTCACTTCACCTGTGAGGTAGTTTTCAAGAGATGGTACCTCAACCTCATGTTACTTTCTTGGTTTCCAGACCTAAATGACTCTTACCTGGCCCTCAGCAGATTGCAGATCTCATCCTGGGCTCTGGTTGGGGAAAACTCAATGATTTTTTGGGGACACAGTCACCTACGATTGTTTTTATAAAGTCCATGAAAATTCATTCTAACCCACAGATGAGTCTTGAACTCGGCCCAGTCCACCGACTCAAAGCAATCCTGTAGCCACTTTTCTGCCTTCTGTGACCACCTCTTGTTTTGTCCTAATGTCTGGAGTGTTGCTGTTTAGCCTCTGCTTGTATGCAGGTAGAGAAAGGACAACAAAGTGATCAGACTTCCAGAAACGTGGTCGGGGCATGGAATGGCAAGCGTTCCTTATCCTTGACTATGACTTGCATCGGGATGGACTATTTCTTGTTTGGTGTCAGCATCACGCAGTATCTCAAGCATTTGATTGCAGTCGGCCACTGGTGGTATGTAAATTGCAATCAGGGTCATAGGGGAGAACTCTCTCGGTAAATAGAAAGGTCAGTATTTGATCATTATGTGTTCAAGGGTGTGGGAGCAAGAGAACAACAGAACTGCCACATTGAGCAGCACAGAGAGTTTATCATGAAACACATACCTTCACCTTCTGCCTTTTGCGAATCAGCAGTCTGGCCCATCCCGTGTGTCAGCAGCCTTTGGGTCTGAATGCTATATCTGGCATATTCTGTGTAAACCATGTCTCATGTCTCAGTAAGACACTTTCCTATTGGGTGGGGAGAGGGGAGCATGCCTTATTCTGATTGTCAAAAGGCACTTTGTCGTGATTCTTTAGTTTAGGAGCTGTAGCTGGTTTTCCTATCGGATAACTGCCTGGTGTCCACCTTCAAATATCCTGGATATATAGGAGCTTGTGTGGGAAATTCCATCTCTCTTCCTTTAAGGCAAGTGCTGCACATGCCTTTAGCCCAGTATGTTTTTTGAAAGCACATATAAGTATTCAGCTTTGTAGTTTCTGTAATTCGGGGAACATGACTGCTGGGTTGATTTTTATTGTTTGTAAATGAATGATGAATATATCTACTCGGAGTCAGCATTTCCTGTCTCTCTACCCAGACCTGCAAACATGATTCAGCATTATGTTTTGGCGCTCAAGCAGGGTATGGCTTTTTGAGCAGAAGCACATTCCTTTAAAAGGTTATTTAAAAGAGAGAACCCTCGGTGTGAGAGATGCAGAGTCTCTGATGAGTTATGGGATGCCAGTAGATTTGTCAGAGCAGTTAGATTTTGCTGAGGTTGAACTGGGACATCAGATTGTTTCCATTCTTAAATCACTGGGTTTTCCTAGGACGAAGGATAGCCAGTGGGATGCTTTCTGGCTGTTTGCAGTGATTGTAAGGTATTAGTATAAAATGATAGTGAACCTTAAGAACGAATTGGAAGATCTCAGATAGCGCTGTATTATTCTGAGAGAATCACAGCTGGTGGCTCAGAGTAGGGCTAGAAAGTTAGAAAATATAAATATACAGATAGCTTGTCAGTGAATGAAGCTACAGCACTTACAGGTTGTGTGCCAAACTGGTTGACAGCATGACCCTGTCAAGGTTTGACCCATGATGAGACGAGGTGATGATCCTACTCTGGGGCTGGGGGATGGATGATGAAATTGGGGGAAGGAGACTATCGTTGAACCCTCAGTTTAATCCTGGAGATGATTGCTTTCTCCCTTGTGTGTCCGAAACAGTAAGGGACAGGCCAGCGATCATACGTTCCCACACCTGTTGTGGGGGGCATCGGCCAGCAGCTTTGCCATCTCAGGAGGGAGAGGGCAAAGAGGCTTGGGAATCTGAGGGGAATGGTACAAGGGACACTTTTGAGACAACAGAGCTCAGAGAATTCTTCACTAAGGAACTTAGGGGATAGGTAGAGCCAAGCAGCTGGGGAGTTTTTGGCCACTTGGTTATTGAGGTTATGGGATTGGGGGAGGAGTGCAGGTTGATCCTATCTAATGGAGCCTATCATTCCAACACAGGATCAATAACACCCTGAGAATGTTGCTTGCTTCCCCTGAGCGTAATGCATCACTATGGGTAGCCCAGCAAAGCATATTGAATTAACTTTCGAATGGTAGGACACATGGTTACGGAGGCAGTCTCTCCAATAAAAGGGGTAATGCTGTCTTTAATAGCACAAGCTATAGGACATTCTATAAGAACATAAGAATTAGGAGCAGGAGGAGGCCATTTGGCCCATTGAGCCTGCTCCACCATTCAATAAGATCATGGCTGAGCTGGCCATAGACTCATCTCCACCTATCTGTTTTTTCCCCATAACCCTGAATTCCCTTACTATGCAAAAACCTATCCAACCTTGTCTTAAGTTACTGACGTAGGCACCACTGCTTCATTGGGCAGAGAATTCCACAGATTCACCATTCGCTGGGAAAAGCAGTTCCTCCTCATCTCCATCCTAAATTTACTCCCCCGAATCTTGAGGCTACGTCCCCTACACTAAGTACCGTGAGTCAATTATTACAAGGTTAGAGTATGTAGAAGAAGATGTGCGTAGCTGGTTACGGAAATTCAAGCAGCAGATGAGGAGTCTTGCGTATCCCATTAGGAAATATGCTTAGCTTTACTTGAAACTGAGGTTCCAGAGGGACAGGTAAGTGCCCCCACCCTCTATGAGGAAATACTGTCAGAAAAAGCAAAAAAAGGGGAGACTGTTGAGGGGGAAGGGTCATTTTCCAAGTCCTCTGCAGATAAGGGCTCCTTTTGTCCTCTGCCAGATTCCTCATACTCCATTCAGGGCTCCCTGAAAAGAATATCAGCTAATATTTACCAACAGTGGGAATTGGGAGGCAGCTAGCACACACATGCCTCATTATTGTAGGGAGGGGATTATTTGATCTGCATCCTTCTTCCCTGTAAATGGAGTGTGAATGAGTTGGATGTGAAGAAATATGTGGGGTGTGGCGTTGCTATTATGTGTGTGTGAACTTGCCTCTAAGAGACTCTGTGAATGTGTTGAGCCTCACCCAGTAGCTTTACCCTTCTCAGCCTACGTCCACACTAGACCGGATAATTTTGAAAATGCCGGTTTCGCATAAAAATGATAGGCGTCCACACCAAGCGTTTTTGAAAATACCACATTAAAATGGGTATTTGGCCGGATCTCCTCCTACTGGGCTGCGCAGGACACATCTACAGAAAACAAGCAACATGTTGGTGTCGAATCTCCCTGTGAAAGTGCACATTTGTGCAGTTACAGACACGAAAAACTTAAAAGGAAATTGCCAAATGATGGACAGCTGATGGCTCTCGCGCAGGAGGACTTAAAACTAAAAAAACACAAATACTAGAGCGTATGGAGGCAACCGACAGGGAGTTCACCGACAGCATGACCCGGCTGACGACGAACACTGAAAAACTGACTAACTCTGTCGCACTAATAAAGCACCTTGCTAAATGTATAAACCCTGTCTGCATCAGTGTTATCTTGTATTTCCATACAATGTTACATTAGGCTGTTACACATCCATTGTCAGAGAAGTACTTGCTTAAATAGGTAAACCACCTTCATACAAGCAAGGACAAAAAACGGTAAAGTGAGTATTATTCAGTATTTATTCAGGTAAGTTATGGGTCAAAGTATTTGGTGAGTACATTTCTAACTCTTCTGGCTTCAGTTTCATTGCCGTCTGTTCTGAAATTGTTGTATGGGGAATTGCGTTCAAGAAAACAATGAGATACCATGCTGCCGCCACCATCTGTTCCAGCACGTCACGACAGCGTTTTTAGAAATCTCTGGTTACCCTGTCAACACTGCTCTGCCCAATCACTGTTTTCAAATTTACACAATCTGGAGGGCATCTTAGAAAAGCTCCGTTTTCAAGGAAAGAAAACACAGTTTCAGTGTGGACAGAGGGTCAAAACGAAGAGAAAAAGCTTCGGTTATGGATTTATCTGGTTTAGTGTGGACATAGCCTCAGTTGTTCTCTGATAAGTGCTGTATCTCTGTGAGAATTTAACTGTCTGTTTTAAGTTATTGCAGTTCCATACGAAGTTTTAAAGAAAAGGAGTACAGCCTAAGCTTTATGTTTTGTGTTCTAATCTGTTACTTTGTTTCTTGTGCTTATTCAGTTATTTTGTTTCATGTTTTCTTAATTTGTTACGTGTTTACTGTGCCTTAATCTGTTAGCTTGTTACTTGTTTTCCCATGTAATTGGTTCTAGGGATGACTCATTTCATACTGCCAGTTGAAATTTGGGCAACTTTATTCCAGGTATGAGATGCCCACATTTCAGAGAGAATTGAACATTTGGGGAGCAATTCTTGTAGTTCTGTTGTTTTTTGTGTTTCCTAAATACCCAGAGACTAATCAGGAGCGAGTGCATTTGTGTCTCCCTGCAGTACAGAGTGGCAAAGTAGTGGATGCTGACTTGTGTTGTACATTCCTTGGGATGGCGTTTGAATTTACACGTTGGACCAATGGGTCAGACTGCTGAATTTGAGGACTCCTTACTACAATGTGAAAGGGATGCCATGATATTGATCCCTTTGATGACAAAGAAAAGACTTTGCCCTTAAGTCCTCAATTTTTTCCTCAATGATTGCACATTTGCTAACAAGTTGCTGGGTAGAGGGGGCCTCAATCCTCGGCATTTCAGCCTGGCTTGGAGATCCCATCTCCACATTGCTTCCAGCCATAGTGATGAACATTCATCTGAATATAGGTGCAGCACCTGTTTGCTTGAGAGTTAAGTCTGCCGAGCTCTTCAGGAGATCGTGAAATGTGTAATTCATTAACCCAATTCAAAAGCACATTGTTAAAATTATGTTACTATCAAATCAATTCTTCTGGGTATGACTCCAGGTTGCAAATTTTCTATAATTTAACAAAAATTTATTTTAAAACTGTTCATCTCAATCCACAAGGTCATAAAAGGCAGCCTTATTTTGAACATCAAACTCCAAATCCCCCTCCCTCTGCACAAAAGGAAACAATGAGAAAGAGCGGGTGACAACACAGAATATAAAACCATAAGACTAAAAATGTCCATAGTCCACAGTTCAAATCCATAAACATCGTCCAACATCATGTGGGTTGATGTTCTTGTTGAGTTTTTCTTACTGTTTGTGCAGGGGAGGGGAAATTTGGGCCTGATGTTCTTATTGCATTTTTTCTTGTGGAGGTAGTGGGTTTGGGGGTCGATGATTTTGTTGCATTCTTTGTCAGCTTTTTGTGCACAGGAGGAGGGCTTGGGGTTGATGACTGCATTGTCAGTCTTATTTTTGCAAGAGGGTGGGCTTGCTCTTTGTCTTTGAACTTGTTTCCATGGTTTTCTTTGTTTTGTTGCTATCTGGAGAAGGAGGATCTCAGAATTGTATATTGCATACATGTTTTGATAATAAATAAACCCTTGAACCTATACTGAGTTGGTAGATGTGTATTTTAAATAGTTCTACTCTGAATTTGAGGACAAGTCACTTTGATAGGACATTGGAAAAAGATCTTTGCTCTTCATCAAGACCGTACTGTACAGTACCTAGCAGAGGACAATTTTAGTGCCATTGTAGAGAGAGAGCTTTATTTTTAATCTAAAATATTTTCCCAGTATCTCCCCCCTTTTTGAGAGACAAAAATAAATTATGATATTTTTCACTCAAATCTTCACCACCTGACCTAAGCCCTCCTAGGGACAATTATTCAAGGAGGCCTCAAGTTCAAGTTCAGGTTTAATTGTTATTCAACCATACGTGAATATCCATGAATACCGCCAATTGAAATTGCGTTACTCGAGGGCCAGGATGTAAAACACAATACCAACAGTCACGCACAGCACAAGGCACACACGGCATATACAAGACAGTGGTGAAATGCAGTTACGCACAAAATCTAGTCCAGATCCCTGAGCCCATGAATGTTGCATCAGTCTGTAGTTGAATACAATACATCTGGTCTTCTGCTGAGTGAACACTGGAGGGCAGCACTGACTCCAACATGTATGCCACACCACACCACCTCCAGCAGTCCGATGGAGTGCATCGACTCCGACACTGGTTGCTGCTCTTCGTTCCCTTCCACACTCACATTAATAGGTTAATTGGCCTGTGTAACTTGACTGTGGTGTAGGCGGGTAGCAGGAGAAAGAAGAGAAAGTTCATGTTCTCTTCTCCATCATTACTGGCCTTTGCCATCTCTCATCATTCTACACAACCACACCTGACAGCCCTTACCTTCAGTATAAGCCTCCAACTTTCCATTTGGAATCTGCCTACTCTTTACTCAAGGGTCCCCATCCATTCATGGCCCTCTGCCCCTGATAGTTTCCCTTGAATTGCTCTTAATCTTCACTTTTAACTCATCGCCCCTTAGCCTTCAATTATAGACCCAGTTTTTCACATGTGATTCCATCACCTTTTCTCACTGCCACCATTGTTTCACCCATGGCACCTTCTCCTTAATCAGTGGACCCACCCACCTTACGTTGCCTTATTTTCTTTAGTAATACAGCGTACCCCTTTGCATATTATTGTCCTCCCCATTAACTTCTCTTCATAGTGTTGCTCTGACTTTCATTCATCACTTCCATGTCATCTATCATGTACCTTTCTCCAAGCCCATATTCTTTCATAATCCCGTGTCTATCATCATGGCTCTGCACCCATTCACTGTTGGTTCTGCCCCCTTCACATGCTCCAATTCTCTTTAGCCATGACCTAATCCACTTTACTCATCATTCAGTCCCCTTCATTTATGGGCCAATCCCCTCTGTTCAAGCCAACCTGCCCTGGGGTCTTGGGCTCATGATCCTCCTCTCCACTCAGAATTCTTTCCTCCTTTCAGTTGTGGTCTTTCATCTTCATTTATCCTCATTTTCCTTTACTCTTGGCTCTTTATTTTTTTCACTTAAAACCCTCACCCTCTCCTCTTCACTCACAATACCCCTCTTTTACTCATGCCTCCATCCCCTCACTAAAATAAAAAAAGTTTCCATAAGACCATAGTACATAGGAGCAGAAATAGGCCATTTGGCCCATCGAGTCTGCTCTGCCCCACCTTTCAATTGTGGCTGATCCTTTTTTCCCCACCTCAGCCCAAACCCCCAGACTTCTCCCCATAACCTTTCTTCCCATCAAGAACCTATTAAGTTCTGCCTTAAATAAACCCAATGGCCTGGCCTCCACAGTTGCCTATGGTAATAAATTCCATCAATTCGCCATCCTCTGGCTAAAGAAATTTCTCCACATCTCTGTTTTAAATGTATGCCCCTCTATCCTGAGATTGTACCCTCTAGTCCTGGACTCCCCCACCATGGGAAACATCCTTTCCACATCTACTCTGCCTAGGTCTTTCAGAATTTGAAACAGTTCAGTGAAATCCCCCCTCATTCTTCTAAGTTCCAGTGAGTACTGTTACGTATCCCGTAACTGGATAACTTACCAGCAAAGATAGAGAGGTCCGTTGAAGTCTGATGTCACTATTTTCAAACGTTTTTATTTATAAAGGGGCACAAAAGTAAGGTTAATACAAACATTCAGATAATGCACATCGTCAATACTCAATCTAAAACGCGGGTATAGTAATGTTCATCATTAAGAAGTAATCTCGACTGTTGTCTAGAGGATAATATATTGTCCGTTGGAAGTATAAAAGTCACTCAGAAGCCTGCAGACTTTAGCCTTTCGGGGAGTCGCTGGGTTTTACGTGTTTTAGAGGGATCGGTAAAAAAAATGGAAAACTTGCCTGGGTCTTTAGGAAGCCACTCCGTTAAATCAGGGGAGCGTTGTTTCCCCGTCGTTAGTTCGAAGTCCTTCTCGGTATTATCAGCCACCCGCTCCCCAGGCAAAGGAGTTAGGAGTGCACGTGGCATTGAGTGGCTTCCAGCCACGGGAGCACTGAGCGAGGGTGTCCTTCGGGTGCGTTGCTGGGGTACCGCCTCCTGCAGTCTGCTTTTATCTTTACTTGCAGAGTTGTAGATGTCCATCAAAGTAGGGTGTTGCAATCCCCACCCCCACATTGCCCGAGGGTGTCCATATCCATGGTAGCTGTCATGTAGCAGAGAGTTGCAATTCACACAGGTGTCTCTAAGAACAATGGCCAAAAATGTTGCATTGTCCTGAATGAATAGTGATCTTGTGATTCTCCGGAAGGAGGGGACTGCTCCCGCTCCTTCGGCCCCTCAGAGCTGGGGTACTTCATAACACCTCCCCTTTAAAAACAGCGTTTTTTACCAGCGGTTAAAAACGGAGTTGTACAGTGGCTTACAGGATTTTTAATCTAACACAATACCCAAGCTTTTGCTCTTCACAGAATACTACTGTTGTACATTCAAGTCAGTATCTAAATAGTTAATGATTACAGTGCCCCTTTCTTTAATATCTTAACATCGCGTACCGTACTAAAGTCTTGTAGCATCAGACTTCAATTCAATAACCATCTATTTATTATTTTTTTCGCAACAAAACTAAGGAGGTGTGACCTTAGCTTAGGTGCATTTACAAAAGTTTATGCGAATACTGATCATTTCAGTCGTTTTACGTAACCGGCAGGTCTCCAAAGGGCTGTCTTTATTATTCACAGGCTTTGGCGCAAACCCGTTCAACCTGCTTGGCTGTCTAACAATGGCATCTCCATTAACCGTCGCCTCTTTTTCGGCGAGCCCCCCCCTTCCCCCCCTGGGGAACTTGAGTAATTTTTCGTGGTGAACTCCCGCCAGCCTCGTTCATCGGGGTTATTTTTGCAACACCATGCCCCAAACTTAGACCCTTTCCACCCAATTCTTCGATTTTACCCAGGTGGCTGGCCCTTTCATCAGTCCCCTTCAGGCTATTGGTGTTTGATTCGAACTCTTCGCTCAAATAGCATTTCGAAGGCGGCCTCTTCACACCCCATCCTGGCATAACAATAGAGTGGGGGGCCCCGCTATCCCCCGGCTCACTCTGTGAGCAATCTGCCAGGTTTAAGATTTCTTCCTTCGATTTGGAAACTACAGACTTTCCGTTTCCTTCAATAACAATCCTCATCCCCCCATTCTTAAATTCTGCATTAACTTTGAACCCACCTTCGAGTACAAACACCGGGGAACTCACACTTCCCCCGGTTACCAAGGTTAACCCTTTTCCCACTGAACCGAGTCCATCTGACCCACAAGGACGGCCGCCCCGTTCCACTGGGTCAGATACCTCAGACTTCTTCTGAGCTCCGTTACCAGGTTCAGCACCTCGGGCATCCCCATCTCGGACACACTCAAATGCGATATTGGCCTCTTCCAGGCTTTCAACACCTGTACCTTTTTCAAATTCTAACTCCCCCCGATCCTCCCAGTTACTCTCTGGGCAGCTCCCACCTGGGGAAGGCGCAACCCTGCGAGCTGAAACAACCTCCTCGGCCCTTTCAGCAGACTCCTTCGAGGCAAGGGTATCCTTTCCATCTAGGACTGCCCTCCTCTCATTATCGGGAACACCTTTAGAACTCTCAAGTTCTTCAAACAATTCTGCCAAACCAGACAGATCATCCATGTCCAACTCTGGACCTTTTAACAGCTTTATCTGTTTCTCATCTTTATTTCCTACCTTTAGGACCTTTCTCTTCGCTAAGGATAGATCTATCTCCTCTCCCTTACGCCCTTTCACTTTACTACTCTTACCACCCTCTAAACCCTCGGGGCACAGGGTCAGCAAAGACGTCTCGGCCAAATCAGAACTGGCCAAATTTAAACTGCTCTCATTCTCAGCTGTTTCTCTCGACATGCTGCGAGTGACCGCGCCGTCGAGAGGGTCCTTGGGCACTAGGGACGGGGCCACCACACTCTCCGGTCGCCAGGTCAGCAGCATTGCTGACCAAACCTTACCCCCTGCTAAGTCATTTCCCAACAGGATGTTCACGTCAGCTCTCGGGAATTCTGAGGGCACCCCCATTTCAACTGATCCATACACCAGCTCACAATCCAGAATGACTTTATATAAGGGCACCATTTCTATCTGTTTATTTATTCCTTCCATCTTTACCATGCCCGTTTTCCGACCAAATTCTAGTACCTTACGGCTAACCAGAGACAGTTCAGCTCCCGTATCCCTCCAGATTCATACGGGAACTGGTGTGTCTCCCTCCGTCACAGACATGGTTCCGTGTGACAGACAACTCTCAGAGCCTTCTCTTACTCTGTCTACCCTCGGCTCTCTGGTCAATTTGCTGATTACCACGGCACACCCGATAGGGACTGAGGCTTTCCCTCTTCCTATTTCCTTTCTCAGAGCAAAGCATCGAGATGCAATGTGCCCCTCCTTTCCACAATTAAAACAGGTCAAATCCGGAACCCTCTGGCCGTCTTGCCTTTCCCCCTCAACCTTACCGCTAGCTCCCGGTGGGACCTCTGCCTCCCTCGTCGGACTTTCTCGCTCGTTCGCACGGTCCCTCTGGGGACCTTTATTCGAGGAAGTCTTTGTCTTGTGGGTTAGGACATATTCGTCTGCAAACCTAGCAAACTCTGACATGGACTTATCCGGCTTCTCATTCAAATACATCCGGATCTCCTCCGGAACACAACTTTTAAATTCCTCAATCAAAAGTAACTCCCTGAGACGCCCATAATCCTCGTCCACCCTTTCCGCGGTGCACCAATGGTCCAAGAGCACCCCCTTCTCATGGGCTAGCTCGGTATACATTTGATTCCACCCTTTCCTTAAATTTCTAAACTTTTGTCTATAGGCCTCAGGTACCAATTCGTAAGTCCAGAGAATGGCCTTATTTACCTCATCATAATTCTCTGCTCCTCCCTCCTCCAAGGACAACGTTGCATATGCTCGTTGGGCCTTCCCCTTTAACACAATTTGTAACAACGCCACCCACTGCTCTTTTGGCCACTTCTGATTTACTGCCACCTTTTCAAAAAGCAAGAAATAACTATCGACATCTGTCTCCTCGAATGGGGCCACCAATCTCAACTCCCTACTAACATTAAACCGCTCCACTTGGTCTAACCCTTGATCTCTTCACTCATTTCTCATCTTCTCAATTTCCCGGTCATGTTGCTTCTGTTTCTCTTTCTCGGCCCTTTCTCTCTCTTTCTCGTCTGCTTCTAGATCCTTTAGGTGAATTTCATACTGTCTTTGCCTTTCTCTCTCTCTCTCAACCCTTCCTTTCTCTCTCTCAGCCGCTTCCAGCTCTTTTAACTTAATTTCACGTTCCAACCTTAATTTCTCCACCTCTAACTGAACTGTCCCACTTGATGGTACTTTTTCAGGGATATCTTCCAATACCTCATCTTCAAACTCATTCTTCCCAATGTAATACTGAGTTATGGCCCTTCATACCTCCCGCTTTTTCATGGACGACCTCACTTCTGCGAGGTTCAACCCCTTCGCTAAACTTAACAAGTCTGATTTGGTGGCCGCCTCTAGCACCCCCACAGTCGGGTTTTTCATAAATTCACCCACGTCCATCTTTGCTGGTTTCCCGTCTGGCTACCCGCGTAACCAGATTCAAGTTTTTGACTTACAAGCCCGATTCACTGGCCTCCCAATTTGGTGTCAAATCCCGGACGAGCCCCCAAGTTGTTACGTATCCCGTAACTGGATAACTTACCAGCAAAGATAGAGAGGTCTGTTGAAGTCTGATGTCACTATTTTCAAATGTTTTTATTTATAAAGGTGCACAAAAGTAAGGTTAATACAAACATTCAGATAATGCACATCGTCAATACTCAACCTAAAACGCAGGTATAGTAATAATTATCATTAAGAAGTAATCTCAACTGTTGTCTAGGGGATAATATATTGTCCGTTGGAAATATAAAAGTCACTCAGAAGCCTGCAGACTTTAGCCTTTCGGGGAATCGCTGGGTTTCAAGTGTTTTAGAGGGATCAGTAAAAAAACAGAAAACTTGCCCAGGTCTTTATAAAGCCACTCCATAAAATCAGGGGAATGTTGTTTCCCCGTTGTTAGTTCGGAGTCCTTCTCAGTATTATCAGCCACCCGCTCCCCAGGCAAAGGAGTTAGGAGCGCACGTGGCGTTGAGTGGCTTCCAGCCACGGGAGCACTGAGCGAGCATCTCCTTCGGGTGCGTTGCTGGGGTACCACCTCCTGCAGTCCCCTTTTATCTTTACTTGCAGAGTTGTAGATGTCCATCAAAGTAGGGGGATGCAATCTCCACCCCCACATTGCCCGAGGGTGTCCATATCCATGGTAGCTGTCATGTAGCAGAGAGTTGCAATTCACACAGGTGTCTCTAAGAACAATGGCCAAAACCGTTGCATTGTCTCTCACTTCCGAGACCCGAATGAATAGCGATCTTGCGATTCTCCGGAAGGAGGGGGATGCTCCCGCTCCTTCAGCCCCTCAGAGCTGGGGTACCTTCATAACAGTACTGTGAGAACATCAAATGTTCCTTGTCTGCTAACCTTTTCATCTCCAGAATCATCCTTGTGAACCTCCTCTGAACCCTCTCCAATGCCAGCACATTTCTTCTTAGATGAGGAGCCCAAAACTGTTCACAATACTCAAGGTGAGGCCCCACCAGTGCCTTATAGAACCTCAGCATCACATCCCTGTGCCTGTATTCTAGACCTCTTAAAATGAATGCTCACATTGCATTTGCCTTCCTCACCCTTGACTCAACCTGCAAGCTAACCTTTTGGGTGTTCTGCACAAGGACTCCCATGTTCCTTAGCATCTCAGATGTTTGGGTTGCATCTTCTAAATCTTCATTTCCATTGTAACATTCAAGATGATTGACGATATGTTCAAATTCTTTGTAGTTCCTAACTTGCTGAAGTAGTGAAATTGTTTCATTTTCACTCCACCATCCCTGGCATCTTCATGCCTGAATGCTTGAAACCCCAGTAAGCAAAACAATTTTAAATTATCTTTCTTCTAATTTCTTCTCAACTATCAGAGACAAAAATCTTTGCTTTTTAAACACAAACACATGCAACTGAGACTATTTGAAATTGATCACCACAAGCATAGCGTAGTGTCTAACAGCTATGCATCTTTTCTCAATTTGGATTTTCTTCTTTAAGAATTAGCCCAATTAAATGGCTGCCCATGTTAACTGGCAGCTCAATTAACCAGAATCCATGATATATATACAGTCCAAAAAGTAAGCAAAATAGTGAGCTAGTGGTTGTGGGTTCATTGTCCATTCAGAAATCTGATGGCAGAGGGGAAGAAGATGTTCCAGGAGCATTGCGAGTGTGCCTCCAGACTCCTGTACGTTGTCTCTGATCATAGTAATGAGAATGGGACATGTCCTGGATGGTGAGGGTCCTTAATGATTAATTCCATCATCTTTTGCACCGCCTTTTGAGTATGTCCTTGATGGTGGGGATGCCATGAAGGAGCTGGAGACTCTGTAACACTTTGTAGCTTTTTTTCTTGATCCTGTGGATTGTAATTTTCACAGCAGGAGCTTGAGGCAGCCTTAAGGAAGGTGCAATGTCTTTCGGAGCTGCAACAAGTCAGAATCCCTCTGCCGGTGATGGATAGGAAAATAATGAATACAGCCCAAGGCATATGTTGGGACGAGTCGTGTCTCCCAGTATTGTGCTGTCCCTATCCAATTAACGGTCCATCAGAATATACACCGTAACTGCTGGTGACCTATTCTCCCAGCATCTCAGTGCATCGTGTAGGTGGAGAGATTGAATCCCAATGGCCCACCCTGTGGTTATGCAGTGGGACCACATTTGTCTTCACATTAGTATGTGCCAAACACAAAACAGGATGAAAAATGAAAGATTGAAGCAGGAATAAAGTAATAATTATAGGAGTTCTCTGACAACTCTGAGAGTTATTGCTTTCATGGGTTGGGAAGTACTTGTGGGTGTAGTGTTGTACAGTAAAGTACCTTCAGTACAAAACTGCAATAAAAATAATCCTTATGTAGAACACCACAAAACCAGTCATTGCCGTAGCAACCCAGGGCATAATACTATGGGTGAAGGAAAACTGACATTAAATTGGAGAATGCAGGAACTATTCAGCAAGTCACTCAATAACTGTAGGGTGAAAAACAAAGACTTCTGGATACAGAAGGCCATTTGGCCAGCTATTAGGGTACTCCTGTATTCATTTCCCCATTTTACAATAATTTGGTGAAACTTGGGTTGGATTATCTGGAATGATGGAGGCTGAAAGGAGTCCTGATAGAAGTTTATCAGGTTATGAGAGGCATGGCAAAAGTAGTCAACTGGTATATTTTTACCAGTGTTAAAATAACTAATATTAGAGGGAATTTACAGCAGGGAGGGGGTGAAGCTCGAAGGAGATGTGCAGAGTGAATTATTTTATACATGCCGTGATGGGTGCTTGAAATGCCTGCCAGGAATGTAGGTGGAGGCAGATCTGAATAAAGTGCTTAAGCAGTTCCTGGACAGGTGCACAAATATACAGAGTAGAAGGATATGGACCTTGTGCAGGCAGAAGGGATTAAGTGTCATTATCTTAATTATATTGGCATAGCATCATGGGCTGAAGGGCCCGTTCCTGTGTTGAATACCCCTCTATCCTACTCTCACACATGCCCATCAACTGCCTCCTGACTCCCCCAGTGCTCACCAACACCAGAGCTAATTTACAGCAGGCAATTGATGAATGAAACAGATGTGTGTTCAGGATGTGAGAGCATGGAACACCTTGGGGAAACTCAGTGGGCTCAACAACGAATGTGAGATCTTCATTCAGAGAAGCTCCGAATCCAACCCAGGCTCTTTGGGTTTGGAATGGCAACAGAACTACCCTCTTTGCTACTGTGCTATCTTAACGACAATGATCTCCTGTCAGAAGTAGGAACAAATGAGGTTTAAACCAGTTTACAGTTGCAGAGATAATAGGACATTCACCATCTAGGACATGCAGTCTTTTCATTAGTACCATCAGGGAGGAGGCACAGGAGCCCGAAGGCACACACTTGACATTTTAGGAACAGTTTCTTCCCCTCTGCCACCAGATTTCTGAATGGTGCATGAATCAATGAACACTACCTCACTATTACTTCTTTGCGCTATTTATTTGTGTGTTTACTTTTCATGATAAATTATAGTGTTCTTTTTAATGTCTTAAATTGTTCTGCTGTCACACAACAACAAACCTCACAACATGTGTCAGTGACCCTTGGATCACCTGGACAATACACATGCCTATGTGACGATGCTGTTTATTGACTGCAGCTTGGCATTTAACACAATCATTCCTGCAGTTCTGATCAAAAAGTTCCTAAACCTGGGCCTCTGCAACTGGATCCTCGACTTCCTCACCAGAAGACCACGTTTGTACGGTTCGGAAACATTGTACGGAACATCCCCCCTCGCTGGTGATCAACAGCGGCACAACTCGGGCGTGTGCTTTGCCCACTGCTCTCCTCTCTCTACACCCATGGCTGTGTGGCTAGGCACATCTCAAAGGCATCTATAGATATGCTGATGACACAACAACTGTTGGCAAAACTTCAGATGGTGATGAGAGAGGGTACAGGAACGAGATATACCAGCTAGTTGAGTGGTGTCGCAGCAACAACCTTACACTCAACATCAGTAAGTTTAAAGAACTGATTGTGGACTTCAGAAAGGGTAAGACGAGGGAACACACACTAGTCCTCATAGAGGGATCAGAAGTAGAAAGAGTGAGCAATTTTAAGTTCCTGGGTCTCAGTATCTCTGGGGATCTATCCAGGGCCCAGCATATCGATGCGGCTGCAAAGAAGGCCCAACAGCGGCTATATTTCATTAGGAGCTTGAAGAGATTTGGTATGTCTCCAAAGACGGATGTGCTGTGGAGTGCATTCTAGTTGGCTATGTCACCATCTGGTATGGGGGGGTGGAGGGGGCAGGCAACTGCACAGGATTGAAATAAACTGCAGAGAGTTGTAAACTTTTCAGCTCCATCATGGGCACTAGCCTCCACAGTATCCAGGACATCTTCAAGGAGCGATGCCTCAAAAATGCAGCATCCATCAATAAGGACCACCATGGCCCAGGACGTGACCTGTTCTCATTGCTACCACCAGGAAGGAGGTACAGGAGCCTGATGAAAGGCTTTTACAAATTTCTCTAGGTGTACAGCAGAGACTATTCAGACTGGTTACATTGCAGCTTCGTATGGAGGCCCCAGTGCATAGGGTGACAAGAGGCAGCAGAGTGGTATCGATTCAGCCAGCTCCACTATCTCTCTGTCAAGGGCATCCTTAAGAGGTGGTACCTCCAGAAGGCGGCATCTACCTCCAAAGACCCTCTCTAAGAGACTACAGGGCGTCTACAACTCTCTGCTGCCTCTTGCAGCCCTGGGCATTGGAATCTCCATGCTGGGCTCTGACACAACCAGTCAGGCACCCCATCTTACTACTAGAACTGGGGAAGAAGTACAGGAGCCTAAAGACCTGCACTCAGTAATTCAGGAACAGGTTCCTTCCCTCCTCCATCAGATTTATGAATGGGCCACGAACTGTCGAACACTAACTCGTTTTTCCTTTTGCTTACAATTTTTGTTTCTTTTGATAAATAAGTTAATATTACATCTTTGCATTCTACTGCTGCTGCAAAATAACAAATCTCACATCATTTCGGTCAGCAATAATAAACCTGATTCTGATTCTATGTCTGTCTATCAGCCTCTTCCACCACTAATACAATAGCTCATTTCCGGCATGCACCACACTCTGGGTAAAAGATAAGCTTGCCCTGCAAATTATCTGTAAACTTTCTTTCCTTGCCATAAAGCTATATCCTCTAGTATTTGATATTCCTACACTGGGACATGAATACTAACTGCCTACCCTCTCTATGCCTCTCATAATCCTCTCAGCTTCTATCAGGTTTCCCCTCAGCCTATCGTCACGAGCAACGCTGTCACCGGCTGAGAGAAGTGGGGATAATGTGTATGGCAGGAGAAGATGAATGCACCAAGAAGGGAAGGAGGGAAGAAGCTGGAATGATAGGTGTGAGGAGCAAGACTGGAAATAGGAATTATCTAAAGCCATTAAGTTTATTGTTAAAATTCAAGCCCTACAATATGTCAAGTTGGAGGATGAAATGTTGTCTTTAGCCTCCAATATACTTGAGGCTGAGCTTCATTGGAGGCTGAAGTCAAAGAGGTCAGAGTGGGAACTGGAGGGAGAATTAACTTGAAGATGATTGTGTCACTCTTCTAGTCCAAACACAAGTGCTCTCCATGAGTGGGTACCCAGTCTTCCTTTGGTTTCTCTGACATGGAAGGCCATTTTGTGCGCACCAAATGCAACGTAGTAGATTGGAAAAGGAGCAAATGAATCACTGCTTCATATCCTCAGAATGTGTGCATGTTGCTGAGCAACGGTATGTGAGAGGATTAGCGAGTTGTCCTCTTGGGCTTGCCTGCTAAGCTTTTAAAGCCGACTAATGAGGTCGACATTTACAAAAGGATTAGGCTGTGTTGACCGAGTTCATTCAGTTTTACTGTGACTTGTGCAGGTGACAAAGCCGTGAAACACATAGTATCACTTGTACTCCTGGTTTAACATCAAGGGTAATGCAACATCCCAATAACTAAGAGATGAAGCCAATACTAGGGATTATATTTCATTAAAGACTCCTTCTACTGGGTTTAAGCTTCTAAGTTGATAATAGTTGAACTCTGTTGACCTCACTAGAAATTCAAACTTTGTTTATTAGGAACCATTCATACAAGTTCCCCTCTGTCCACTTCCTCTATTCCCCTCCCTGACCTTTTACCTCTTCTCATCAGCCTATCACCTCCCACCCCCCGAGTCCCCTCCTCCTTCCCTTTCTCCTATTGTCCACTCTCCTCTCCTATCAGGTTCCTTCGTCTCCAGCCCTTGACCTTTCCCACCCACCTGGCTTCACCTTCCAGTTAGCTCCCTTCCTTACCCCCCCCATCTTTTTAATCTGTCGTCTTCCCCCTTCCTTCTCAGTCCTGAAGAAGAGTCTCAGGCTGAAACATTGACTATCTATCCATTACCATATATGCTGCCTCACTTGCTGGGTTCCTCCAGCATTTTGTATGGGTTGCTTTGGATTTCCAGCATTTGCAGGCTTTCCCATGTTTGTAACCAATTTACTCTTTAAGACAGATTGCATTTAGGAAGATGGCATTCTTTAACAAGTCCCAATATCAGAGATATTATTCTGATATATACCAATTTACAGAGTTGAGTTATTGGAGACATTTCACACGTACATAGATAAGCTCAAAATGTTCTGATGGATACCGAATTTAACAAGCTTACAACGTCCAAAGTACAAGGTTTGGACTTCATTAAGAAGATGTCAGTTCATTTGAGAGTTTTTACTTCTTCCTGTACTGTATTTGTATAGAATGTAAAATGTGATGTCTGAATCACCAGAATCCACAAGGGAAGTTTACAATAATTCACCAACATAGGAATTTCCTAGAGAGCTGACTATCTGTCCTTAACAAGAAATGGTGCAGGAACTTACTGCACTGTTGCTGGAGTCTGGCCTCATTTTCTCAGTGATTTGATTCAATACCTAGCAATAAACACAGTGAAATGACAGTGACTGCTACCCACATCTGTCCCCTAATGGGGCACTGCCCATATGCAGCAGTAACAAAGCCTGATATAGCCAGTATTTGGTTCTTTTAATGATTAGTGTAATGCTATATAGTTTTTAGCGATATACAATTTCTTGCATTTACCGTAGTGGTTAGCACAACGATTTACAGTACAGGTGTTCTGGGTTCAATTCCCGTTGCTGCCTGTAAGGAGCTTGTATCATCTTCCCATTACTGCCTAGATTTCCTCCAGGTGCTCCAGTTTGCTCCCACCATCCAAAGAAAGACCTTTTGATAGGTTAATTGGTCATTGCAAATTGTCCAACGATTAGGCTAGGAGTAATCAGATGATTGTGTGCTTCAAAGGGCCAGAAGGGCCTATTCATGTTGCATCTCAATAAATGAATAAAATTTTTTAAAAAAATGTCACACCCTTCAGCCTTGCAACTTAAAACCACATCAGGCCTGTTGCACAGTTTTAAAGTGGGAAGTTATTACGTATGGAAGTCTCTGAAGTGAAAAATGTATCATGAATTATGCGTTCAGTGAAAGTGTTGAATGAGACACAGTAGACCGGCCACTTGCGATGTGTAATGCTCACCATGTATGTTCTTCAGACCACTGAACCCTCCACATTAAAAAGGTTTCCGAGGGACCTATTTCCAGATTCAGATAATGCTGCCCATGTTCTGGGCATATGAGCAAATGTTATTCCCCTGACTGATTGTCATGTGTGCAGAAGTTACCTGTTGCAATGAATGCTATTAGGGTGGGCAAAGTGAGGAAATCATGCTCATGTGAGGAAGTGGTATCTGAGTTGAAATCTTATTTGCCATTCATCTATAACTGTCCTTTCTGCAGGTGGATACGGAACCTTCATTATGATAGAGTTGGGAATGGAAAAGAATGATGTGCAAATTTGAAAGGACATTGGCATTTATGAATTAATGGTGAGTCTGTCTCCATTCAAGCACTTCTACTATGATTCAGTCATGGATCAACAGGTACCTCAGTTGTATCTCTCTCTTTAGTTCAGAAATTTCTTATGCATCTCTTTAACCTACTGCCCATGGTGTTTTCCTAGTTCAACCACATGTTTCTCCAGTGATGTTTGACCAACCGAAACATGCAAAAAATAATGAAGAAGAGGTGATTGACTGGGCCATTTAATGGCTTCCTTGCAGATCACAAAACATCATGTACATCCACCTAGAACCATACTATTTCCTGGGGTGGAATGAGAAGCATGTAATTGTCCTGCAAAACAGGAGAGCGGCAGAGGTATGGGGGGGGGGGGGGGTGTATCAATGGGTCAACAAGGAGGCAAGAGAGGTAGAGAATGGGTGAAAATTGACACTTGTGGACAATTGCTGATGACTTTGGACCTGATAATTGCATGTAGTATCCACCTCTTACACAAAGAATTCAGAAACAAACCCAGGCCTGGAGTGTTACACCATCAGTCTCCCCAAACAAGCTGGCAGACTGTTCTAAGGACTTGTTTTTCTTGGAGTCTTCTGAAGTCTAACTTCAATCATAAGTGTTAAAACTATGTCTCTGTAATCTGTTTATCAGGTCTTAGTAAACTTAATTCAATCTCGTCGTTATCATATAAGCCTCAATCAAATCACTGTTGCGTAAATTTAATAATGAATTTCCTTTAATCATGATCTCGTGACTTAAATATAAAACAGGAAAAGCAATGGTCCTGATATCAGTCTCTGGTGATTTCCACTGTATAATAAATCACTAGACCAATGCTTTTTCAGTCTCTGTCCTTTTAGGTGCCCCAAATCATGATTAGAATCAGAAACAGGTTTATAATCACTGACCTATGTTGTGAAATTTGTTGCTAAGTAGCAGCAGTACAGTACAAGATATCAAAGTTACTCTATGTTACAATAAAAAATAAAATTAAAAGATAGTGACTAAAAAGATGAATAGTGAAGTAACGTTCATGGACTGTGCTGAAATCTTTTGGCGGTGGCGGGGGGGGGGGGGGGGAGTCGGGGAGATGCTGTCCCTAAAATGTTGAGTGTGGCTCTTCACAATCCTGTACCTCCTCCCAGTTGTCAGAAATGAGAAAAGGTCATGCCTTGGATGTTAAAACACCTGAATGGATGCTGCTTTCTTGAGGCACTGCCCACTGAAGATCATGTACAGCATAAGAACATAAGAACGTAAGAAGTTGGAGCAGGAGTAGGCCAATTTAATTCTTCGAGCAATGATGGTCAACATCCTATTTGCCTTCTTGACAGCCTGCTGCACCTGCAAACCAACCTTTTGAGATTCATGCACAAGCACTCCCAAGTTCTTCTGCACAGCAGCATGCTGCAATCTTCTACCATTTAAATAATAACCCGCTCTTCTATTTTTCCTTCCAAAGTGGATAATCTCACATTTACCAACATTGTACTCCATCTGCCAGACCCTTGCCCACTCACTTACCCTATCTATAGCTCTCTGCCGACTCTCGGTATTCTCCGCACAATTTGCTTTTCCACTCAATTTAGTATCATTAGCAAACTTAGATACAGTACACTCGGTCCCCTCTTCCAGATCGTTAATGTACTGTATATCGTGAACATTTGCAGGCCCGGCTCCGACCCTTGCCACACACCACTCACCAAAGATTGCCATCCAGAGAAACACCCATGTATTCCAACTCTCTGCTTTCGTTAGAAAGTCTGCAGATGTTTGAAATCCAAAGCAACACACACAAAATGCTGCACAGATGCTGCCTTGAGTTTCTCCAGCATTTTGTGTGTGGTATCTATTGAAGATGTTCTTGATAGAGGGAAGAGTGATGCCTATGATAGAGCTGGCTGTGTCTACAACCTCCTCAGAATCAGGTTTAATATCACCAGCATATGTTGTGAATTCTTTTGTTTTTGCGGCAGCAGTACAATGGAATACATAATAATAGAAAAGAACTGTGAATTACAGCAAGTATCAAATCAAATCAAATTTAATTGTCTTCAAAACATACATGGATACAACTGAATGAGACAGCATTCCTCTGGGGCCAAGATGCCAAAACATACGCGTGCATTAAAAATAATGAGAAAGGAAAATAAAACATAGTCACGTAAGAAAACATATTTTCAGTCCAAGTCCCTGAGTGACAAGTCCCACAAACTGATGGTTCCCAACAGTCCTGCCTGTAATTCCACAGATCCAACACTGGAGGGCAGCACTGATGGGAGAGGCCGGATGCCGCAACACTGCAAGCCCAAGGATTGACGCCTTGTCCTCGTCACATCCGTGGTGACTCTGCTGCCTCGCCACCTGTCTTACCACCAAACGAGGGAAGTATACATATTAAATAGTTAAATTAAATAAATAGTACAAAAATAAAAATAAAAAAGTAGTGAGGTAATGTTCACGGGCTCAATGTCCATGCAGAAATCGGATGGCAGAGGGGAAAAAGCTGTCCCTAAATCACTGAGAGTGTGCCTTTAGGCTTTTGTACCTCTTTCCTGATGGTAACAATGAGAACAAGGCATGACCTGGGTGATGGTAGTCTTTAATGATGTCCTTTTTGGGATATCGCTCCTTGAAGATGTCCTGATTCTATGGGTTCTAGCACCTATGATGGAGCTGACTAAGTTTACAACTCTCTACTTTGATCCTGTGCAGTAGCCCACACTCCTCCTCATACCAGACAATTACGCAGCTGTCCGCTCCAGACAGGCTCCCTTCATATTAGGCCATGATACAACTAGTCGAATGCTCCCCACATACATCTGCAGAAATTTGCCAGTGCCTTTGGTGACATTCCAAATTTCCTCAACTCCTAATGAAGTATAGCCACTGGCATGCCTTCTTTGTGCTTGCATCATCGTGGTGGGATAGGATAGATCCTCTGAAATGTTGATACCCAAGTATTTAAAGCTGGCCACCCTTTCCACTGCTGGCCCCTCAATAAGATCTAGTGTGAACACACCTTCCCCTTCCTGACGTGCATAATCAATTGGTAATGTGCAACACACTATTGTTTTTTTAAGGCAGAGTGAGACATTTGTGCTCACCATCAGTTGTACAGCAATCAGAGGAAACAGAAACCCTGATAAGGGCAGGGAAGTTTCTTCAGAAAATGCAGTGGAGCGGATAGTTACATAGGGTATGTGCACAAAATAACCGCAGCTTGTAACTTCTGGTTGCCAAGCTTGATTTACAAGGGAATTAAACAGTCACCCTCATTCTGGCCTTCTGCAATAATGTCAATAGAACATAAAAATTCATTGCAGGTTCACCAATAGACAACAATGTGTAATCATTAATAACCTTGAAGCAGCTGTTCGATTGGCATGTTGTTATCAGACTTAATGTTCATAGCTACGGAGTCACTCAGCATAAAATTCTCAGGCAACTGTGTCCATGTTGGCCATCAACCACCCATGGATACTGATCCTACATTCATTCTTTTGTTTATACTCCTCACTTTCACATCAGCTTCCCCCTGAATTAAACCTTAGAGGCAATTAACTGAGATCAACAGACCGTATTGGGATGTGAGAGGAAACTGAGACGTGGAAAAAACCACACCATCAAAGCAGCCTGGATTGAACCTGGGTGTTTGTCTTTGCATCATTGATTACCCAGCTCTCCTTACCCTTGAGATGAGTGGCTTGTTGGATAAATTTAGGTGACTGCCAATGGTTAACTACATTGCAATTGGCCTGGTTGGGACCATTACAGCATTACAGCTAATAATCCTAATTCCGTATTATTTAATCCACTGAGTTACCTGTAGGTTTTCACTTGAACTCCCACCGCCTATCTGGGTAGATACACCAATGGGGATGATCACTGGACAGCAATATAGAAAAGAGAGAAGAAAATTATAAAAGAGAAAAATCTCAGAAATCTTTCTCAGTTTGCAATTTTTGGTAATGAGTGATTGAAGAATCTCTTCACAGAGCTTAATTGGATATGCCCCAACTTCTAAGTGCCTCACCTCCCCTTATTTTCCCTTATTTCTTCTATGATCTTTTCTTCTACCTCCTGGAGATTAAATAGCTTTACTTTCCGTTTCTTTTTTTTCAATGTCCTTTTATTTCACTTCCTTCCCTAATTCACCATTTGTTTTCTTTAGCATACGCACATCCCCGCTGAGTATTATACAACCAGCAGTTAAATTGACTATGCTAATGAGAGGAAAGGTCTCCCATCCCAATTACAGAGCAGACAGGGTCTCTTTGGCCTGTGTGTGCACCCTGCAGTCAAGAAACTGACTAACATGAGTTTTTTTTTGTCAGAGATTCTGCTAATTTAATTGGAGTGTTTTTTTTTAGCTCTGTGCTGAAGGCCGATATCAGTTTACCGATATCTCCGAGCAGACCCCAGCATTGGCGGATTCTCCCGCACTTTGACAGGTCTGAATTTCCAGTCTCTGCCTTCACTCCTTAAGAAAACGAATTCAGCATTCTCTAAGGGTTTGTGATTTTAGCAGCACCAAAGGGGTTCCCAGGTGAAAGGGAGCATTTGGTGATCAATGCTGGCTGGGCTTGTCGCCACGATGGAGAGTGGAGCATGTCAAGCACCCTGACAGACAACGGGAGCTTACCATTCGCAATTCTGCCAGACCCAGGAAACAGCTAGTCTGAGCTGCACACTAAAGACATCATTAAATGTTTACACTGTAGCAAGTGTCCATTATTTATAAGCTACCATCAAATAAAAATGTTAGAGCAGTGGATTTTAGATTCAACCAGTTTGTGGAGAATCAGGTCACATTTGTCAAGTGCAACAACTACAGGACCACATTTCACTTTGCTCTGTTGACACTTGGTGATCTCAGGGAGGGTGAAGATCCGTTGATGTTGTTTGCCAAAGTGGCTTACTTCACAATCTTGGGAGGCCTGACACCTGTCAAAGTAACAAGGCAAGGGAACCGCATTAAAAATATATGATGCGTGAAGCACATACTATGTCTCCATTTCAGAAATTCAGCCTTGATTGTACATTCACCAGGGGTAACTAACCCAAATCTTTATCCCAGGGTTGGGGAATCAAGGAACGAGGACATAGGCTTAAGGTGAGAGGGGAAAAATTTATTAGGAACTTAAGGGGCACCTTTTTTTACAGAAAGGATGGTCCGTACATGGAATGAGCTGACAGAGAGAGTTGTTGAGGCAGGTAGAAAAACACTTATAAAAGACAATGGACAGGTAGAGGAATAGGAGAGGTTAGAAGGATGTAGGTCAAACACAGACAAAAGGGACAAGCTTGTTCTAGCATCTGGGTCAGCATAGATGAATTGGACTGAAGGGCTGCTTCCATGCTGTACAGCTCTGTGGCTTAATCACTGGAACATAGAAATAACTAAGTTGGGCATTTCCCCATCCCTGAGCCTGGTCACTCAGTGAGATTAGTGAGAGGGAGAGTGTGAAGGTCACAGTAAGACCCTATGAACTGCTTAGACCAAGCGTATCCCTGGTGGTGCATGGGTATTCGACCCGTGTTGACTGGGAGATCATCAACCCGAGGAGTTTATTTTGCTTTTCCTACTACGCATGCCGGCTGAGCTGTTGAGTCTTTCTGCATTTTCAGCCCTTCGTTCCTCAGTACTTACTGCCTGTAATGCCACTGGCATTTGGGGCAGCAATGAAGTCCCTCTATCTCCAGTGGTGTGCAGGGCTTCCTTCATCATGCCAGTAGCTTGCTCTTGGTTTTCACTGCTCTCAGTCATGCACGACCCGCATGGACACTCAGGAGTACCGTCACATTCCGATGTAGAATGGATTCTTCATTGCTGTTTCTGTAACAATTTTTGTTTTTTTGTTCATTCAGGGTTGTTAGTCCTCTAACCTGGAGGACTGGTGGACCACTCTGAGTCTGGCCTCTACCCTTTGACCTGTCCAGCATGGGTGACCCTACCAAGAGCCAAAGCATAAAGCTCAGACTCCAGCCAACATAGCTCTCTGAGTCATTTGGCCATGATGAGGATGAGGTTAATTGTTCAGTATTGGGTGTTTATTGAAATGATGGAGAGACATGAGTCCCATGTAGCAGTCCTCTAAGAGCATGCTATCAAATTAGTTAGGATCAAGAATAGGAAATCATTTCAAATGTTTTGCAGCCTGGTATATATTGTACAGATGTATCATTGGGAGCAATTGACTATCATGTTGACTGGAAAGCGTAGGCTACAAAGGAAAGCTTCAGTCTAAAATTGTCAGGAAATAAATTAAGAAAGAACCAGACTTTTTTCCTCAAATGAGATTGATTGTTGAAAGGAAGTCTTGGCTGAAAAATTGGACCAACATCTAGCCGTCAATGTTTAACTGAAGCTATCTGAAGCAGCTGAGGATGTGTGCAGCTACCCCATTAAAAGCCAGCTCAGGACAGAATTAAAAAGCAGTGGATTCAATAGAAGGAAAGAGATGTGCGCCTCTCCCAGATTCTGTTGATAACGGTCTTGTCCTTCTCTCTCCCACAACCTTCCTCAAATTCCAGAACTAGTCCAGCATTTGCATTCTGACATTTGGTGCATAACTAATCACAGCCTCTCTTCCAGGGTTAGAGTCTAAAACAAGAGTACAGAGATCTAAGGTGAGAGGGGACAACATTAAAGATTGTTGGTGTTGTGGATAATGTATAAGTTACAATGGGACATTGATAGGATGCAGAGCTGGGCTAAGGAATGCCAGATAGAGTTCAATCCAGAGAAGTGTGAAGTGATTCACTTTGGAAGCTTGAATTTGAAGGCAGTATCACCGATAATAGCAGGATTCTCAGCAGTGTGGAGAAACAAAGGGATCTTGGGGTTTGTGTTCATAAGTCCCTCAAAGTTGTTAGAGTGGTTAAGAAAGCATATTTTGTGTTGGCCTTCATCATCTGGGGGATTGAGTTCAGGAGCAGTGAGGTATTGTTGCGCTTTAGAAAACCCTGGCTAGCTCACGCTTGGATTATTGTGCTTAGGTCTAGTCGCCTCAGTACAGAAAGAATGTGGAAGATGAAGGTGCAGAGGAAATTTCCCTGGGTAACACCTAGCTTAGAAAGTATGTCTCATGAGATAAGGTTGTGAGTTAGGGCTTTTCTCTTTGGAGAGAAGAGAAAGTTTGTGTGTTCTCCCTGTGACAGCATGGGTTTCCTCCAAGTACTCCGGTTCCCCCCACAGTACAAAATGTACACTGGGTGACAGTGGCTCACTGTATCTTAATAAATAAAAAGATGATGAGAGGTGTAGATCAAGTGCACATCCAGAAATGGCCAATACAAGGAGGTACAGGGGGGATGTCGGAGGTAGTGCTTTTATTTTACAGAGAGTGATAGGCAGGTGAAATGCACTGCTGGGACGGTGGTTGAGTCAGATACATTAGGGACATTTAAGGAATTCGTAGATAGGCACATGGATGAAAGAAAATGGTGGGTTGTGTGTGAGGGAAGGGTTAGATTGATCCTGAAATATTGTAGGTTAAAGGGCCTGCACTGTGTTGTAATGTTCTATTTTTTAAAGGGGAGATGAGGGGGCAAAATTTTCACTCAGAGAGTGGTGGATTTGTGGGATGAGCCACCAGAGGAAATAGTCGAGATGGGTGCAATTATAATGTTCAAAAGTCATTTGGAAAAGCACAGTGATAGGAACGATATATATGGGACAAGTGTATTTAAGGAGGACTGTCTCAGGAATGCATCCTCAGTCATGGGCAATTTGGATTGAAACTCCGTTTTCCATGTTTTATAACTGATTCTGAAGAATTGCAATGACCAAATTTCTCTCATCGCAACCCTATTAAACAACAGATGGGAACAGAATTAGAAGCTGTGAGGCCAATAGAGGGGGCGAGGTATGCATCTCTCCTAGATCCTGTCAGTAAGATCTTGTCCTCCTCTCTCACAGACTCCCTCAGATTTTGGAACCGCTTGCACCCTAACACTGGGGTGGCGCGGTAGTGTGGTGGTTAGCGGTATGCTGCTGCAGCTCCATTGATCCGGGTTCAATCCCATCACTAACCGTTCTCCCTGTGACCAGGTGTGCTTCTTCTACATTGCTCCGGGTTCCTCCCACATCCCAAAGATGTACAGGTTAGTAGATTAACTGGTCACCAGCTGGAAGGGCCTATTATTGTGCTGTATATCTACATAACTAATATATAACACTAGACAAGAGAACGGAAGGAAAACAGATTGTTGAATAGGAGAACTGAAATGCCAGCTACTCACTCTCACCTCTGCTGGAGCTGCTCAGTAAGACTGTGGGTGCAGCAACACGGTGCCGAAATTCAGAGTCATGGAGTATTAGAATTGTTGAGATATAGAGTGTGAAATGAGCCCCTTTGGCTGGCAGATTCTGTGACTACAATGAAGCATCCAGCAATACAAATCCTATGTCATCAGCCCTGTGGGCCTCTGCAGGGCTACACTGGGCACTGGGCTTCCAGGGTTCCCAAGCATCTGTATTTACTAATTGTAGTCTTAACTAGCGTCATTTACCCTTGTGCTTTCTGCCCAGTTAATTGTGACTGACATGGGTTTACACTTTCTGTGATTGTTTAATGTGGACTATTATTTAGCACAGATCGTGGCGTTCTTGTGCTGAGAATGATTTGCCTTACAGTGTCGCTCCGTTATGCCACAGATGCTCTGTTGGTACTCCGATGTATAACCTCTTGTTTCTATCACTACATGGGAGTCTGCTGTTCCTTGATACCTGGGTTCTGTCATTGTGAGCGCTCACTGTGACAGAGTCGGCCGTGAACCTGGGTTCAGTCACTGCCAGTGCTCACCGTGACAGAGTCTGCTTTTCCTCCACACCTGAGTTCAGTCACTGCCAGGGCTCACCGTGACAGAGTCTGCTGTTCCTCCACACCTGGGTTCAGTCACTGCCAGTGCTCACCGTGACAGAGTCTGCTGTTCCTCACAGCTGGGTTCAGACACAGTCAGTGCTCACCGTGACAGAGTCTGCTGTTCCTCACACCTGGGTTCAGTCACTGCCAGTGCTCACCGTGACAGAGTCTGCTGTTCCTCCACACCTGGGTTCAGACACAGCCATTGATCACCGTGACAGAGTCTGCTGTTCCTCACACCTGGGTTCAGTCACAGCCAGTGCTCACCGTGACAGAGTCTGCTGTTCCTCACACCTGGGTTCAGTCACTGCCAGTGCTCACCGTGACAGAGTCTGCTGTTCCTCACACCTGGGTTCAGACACAGCCAGTGCTCACCGTGACAGAGTCTGCTGTTCCTCACAGCTGGGTTCAGACACAGCCAGTGCTCACCGTGACAGAGTCTGCTGTTCCTCCACACCTGGGTTCAGTCACTGCCAGTGCTCACCGTGACAGAGTCTGCTGTTCCTCACAGCTGGGTTCAGTCACTGCCAGTGCTCACCGTGACAGAGTCTGCTGTTCCTCACACCTGGGTTCAGTCACTGCCAGTGCTCACCGTGACAGAGTCTGCTGTTCCTCACACCTGGGTTCAGTCACTGCCAGTGCTCACCGTGACAGAGTCTGCTGTTCCTCACACCTGGGTTCAGACACAGCCAGTGCTCACCGTGACAGAGTCTGCTGTTCCTCACACCTGGGTTCAGACACAGCCATTGATCACCGTGACAGAGTCTGCTGTTCCTCACACCTGAGTTCAGTCACTGCCAGTGCTCACCATGACAGAGTCTGCTGTTCCTCACAGCTGGGTTCAGTCACTGCCAGTGCTCACCGTGACAGAGTCTGGTGTTCCTCACACCTGGGTTCAGTCACTGCCAGTGCTCACCGTGACAGAGTCTGGTGTTCCTCACACCTGGGTTCAGTCACTGCCAGTGCTCACCGTGACAGAGTCTGCTGTTCCTCACACCTGGGTTCAGTCACTGCTAGTGCTCACCGTGACAGAGTCTGGTGTTCCTCACAGCTGGGTTCAGACACAGCCAGTGCTCACCGTGACAGAGTCTGCTGTTCCTCACACCTGGGTTCAGTCACTGCCAGAGCTCACCGTGACAGAGTCTGCTGTTCCTCACACCTGGGTTAAGACGCAGCCAGTGCTCACCGTGACAGAGTCTGGTGTTCCTCACACCTGGGTTCAGTCACCGCCAGTGCTCACCGTGATAGAGTCTGCTGTTCCTCACACCTGGGTTCAGTCACTGCCAGTGCTCACCGTGACAGAGTCTGCTGTTCCTCACAGCTGGGTTCAGACACAGCCAGTGCTCACCATGACAGAGTCTGCTGTTCCTCACACCTGAGTTCAGTCACTGCCAGTGCTCACCATGATAGAGTCTGCTGTTCCTCACAGCTGGGTTCAGACACAGCCAGTGCTCACCGTGACAGAGTCTGCTGTTCCTCACACCTGGGTTCAGTCACTGCCAGTGCTCACCATGATAGAGTCTGCTGTTCCTCACAGCTGGGTTCAGACACAGCCAGTGCTCACCGTGACAGAGTCTGCTGTTCCTCACACCTGGGTTCAGACACAGCCATTGATCACCGTGACAGAGTCTGCTGTTCCTCACACCTGGGTTCAGTCACTGCCAGTGCTCACCGTGACAGAGTCTGCTGTTCCTCACACCTGTGTTCAGTCACTGCCAGTGCTCACCATGACAGAGTCTGCTGTTCCTCACACCTGGGTTCAGACACAGCCAGTGCTCACCGTGACAGAGTCTGCTGTTCCTCACACCTGAGTTCAGTCACTGCCAGTGCTCACCGTGACAGAGTCTGCTGTTCCTCACACCTGGGTTCAGACACAGCCATTGATCACCGTGACAGAGTCTGCTGTTCCTCACACCTGAGTTCAGTCACTGCCAGTGCTCACTGTGACAGAGTCTGGTGTTCCTCACACCTGGGTTCAGTCACTGCCAGTGCTCACCGTGACAGAGTCTGCTGTTCCTCACAGCTGGGTTCAGACACTGCCAGTGCTCACCGTGACAGAGTCTGCTGTTCCTCACAGCTGGGTTCAGACACAGCCAGTGCTCACCGTGACAGAGTCTGCTGTTCCTCACACCTGGGTTAAGACACAGCCAGTGCTCACCGTGACAGAGTCTGCTGTTCCTCACACCTGGGTTCAGTCACTGCCAGTGCTCACCGTGACAGAGTCTGCTGTTCCTCACAGCTGGGTTCAGACACTGCCAGTGCTCACCGTGACAGAGTCTGCTGTTCCTCACACCTGGGTTCAGACACAGCCAGTGCTCACCGTGACAGAGTCTGCTGTTCCTCACACCTGGGTTAAGACACAGCCAGTGCTCACCGTGACAGAGTCTGCTGTTCCTCACACCTGGGTTCAGTCACTGCCAGTGCTCACCGTGACAGAGTCTGCTGTTCCTCACACCTGGGTTCAGATACTGCCAGTGCTCACCGTGACAGAGTCTGGTGTTCCTCACACCTGGGTTCAGACACAGCCATTGCTCACCGTGACAGAGTCTGCTGTTCCTCACACCTGGGTTCAGTCACTGCCAGTGCTCACCATGACAGAGTCTGCTGTTCCTCACAGCTGGGTTCAGACACAGCCAGTGCTCACCGTGACAGAGTCTGCTGTTCCTCCACACCTGGGTTCAGACACAGCCAGTGCTCACCGTGACAGAGTCTGCTGTTCCTCACAGCTGGGTTCAGTCACTGCCAGTGCTCACCGTGACAGAGTCTGCTGTTCCTCACACCTGGGTTCAGTCACTGCCAGTGCTCACCGTGACAGATTCTGCTGTTCCTCCACACCTGGGTTCAGACACAGCCATTGATCACCGTGACAGAGTCTGCTGTTCCTCACACCTGAGTTCAGTCACTGCCAGTGCTCACCGTGACAGAGTCTGCTGTTCCTCACACCTGGGTTCAGTCACTGCCAGTGCTCACCATGACAGAGTCTGCTGTTCCTCACACCTGAGTTCAGTCACTGCCAGTGCTCACCGTGACAGAGTCTGGTGTTCCTCACACCTGGGTTCAGTCACTGCCAGTGCTCACCGTGACAGAGTCTGGTGTTCCTCACACCTGGGTTCAGTCACTGCCAGTGCTCACCGTGACAGAGTCTGCTGTTCCTCATAGCTGGGTTCAGACACAGCCATTGATCACCGTGACAGAGTCTGCTGTTCCTCCACACCTGGGTTCAGTCACTGCCAGTGCTCACCGTGACAGAGTCTGCTGTTCCTCACACCTGGGTTCAGACACAGCCAGTGCTCACCGTGACAGAGTCTGCTGTTCCTCACACCTGGGTTCAGACACAGCCATTGCTCACCGTGACAGAGTCTGCTGTTCCTCACACTTGGGTTCAGTCACTGCCAGTGCTCACCGTGACAGAGTCTGCTGTTCCTCACACCTGGGTTCAGTCACTGCCAGTGCTCACCATGACAGAGTCTGCTGTTCCTCACACCTGGGTTCAGACACAGCCAGTGCTCACCGTGACAGAGTCTGCTGTTCCTCACACCTGGGTTCAGACACAGCCAGTGCTCACCGTGACAGAGTCTGCTGTTCCTCACACCTGGGTTCAGACACAGCCAGTGCTCACCATGACAGAGTCTGCTGTTCCTCACAGCTGGGTTCAGACACAGCCAGTGCTCACCGTGACAGAGTCTGCTGTTCCTCACAGCTGGGTTCAGTCACTGCCAGTGCTCACCGTGACAGAGTCTGCTGTTCCTCACACCTGGGTTCAGTCACTGCCAGTGCTCACCGTGACAGAGTCTGGTGTTCCTCACACCTGGGTTCAGACACAGCCATTGCTCACCATGACAGAGTCTGCTGTTCCTCACAGCTGGGTTCAGACACAGCCATTGCTCACCGTGACAGAGTCTGCTGTTCCTCACACCTGGGTTCAGACACAGCCAGTGCTCACCGTGACAGAGTCTGCTGTTCCTCACACCTGGGTTCAGACACAGCCAGTGCTCACCATGACAGAGTCTGCTGTTCCTCACAGCTGGGTTCAGACACAGCCAGTGCTCACCGTGACAGAGTCTGCTGTTCCTCACAGCTGGGTTCAGTCACTGCCAGTGCTCACCGTGACAGAGTCTGCTGTTCCTCACACCTGGGTTCAGTCACTGCCAGTGCTCACCGTGACAGAGTCTGGTGTTCCTCACACCTGGGTTCAGACACAGCCATTGCTCACCATGACAGAGTCTGCTGTTCCTCACAGCTGGGTTCAGACACAGCCATTGCTCACCGTGACAGAGTCTGCTGTTCCTCACACCTGGGTTCAGACACAGCCAGTGCTCACCGTGACAGAGTCTCTCGATCTCATTTTATTCACCCACCAATCTTCTCAACTCCCCTCTGCACACTCTGTTGTCAAGTTTCTGTCATCAGTTAACTTACCAGTACACCTTTGGGATGTTGAAGGGAACCCACGTAGTCATGGGGAGGACCACATAATGATGTCAGAGGGCAGGATTGAACTTGGTTCACTCAAGCAGTGAGACAGTTGCTCTTCTAGCTCGAGTACTTTCTTGCAAGTATATGTGTTTAGTGACTTCTTAATGTCTAACGTAGACCAAATGTTTATGACTGAAGTTAGTAGAATATGACGGATACTTGGTTTATTGAAGGGTCCTTACCCAGATGGCTGTTCTGGAATTTTCTATAAAGATTGTTGCCACCCAGAGAGCAGTTATTACATGAAACAATTCTTGAAGGGTTGGAAGTTTTTGAGTTATGAGCATGCTGCTTGGCAGATAATGCTTGTACCAGAATTGTCACTAATTGTTCACTACACTCAACGCAGGGTATAAGAGAACAACACAGATGCTACTGGCTTGAAATTCAAATACTGAGCAGTGTTAAAATGAGAATCATATTTGGCAGAATGGAGCATGATTATGATGATTTCTGGCTGATTTACACCGTTTTGAAGTTAGATTAAACATGCTGGTGATGGATTTCCTGGGACAGGCACACATTGAGTAACACCAATGCCTGTATCGTGAGTGTTACCATTGGAATAAAGTGCTGTCCCTGTGACTAATTGGATTTTAGTCATGCTGCATTCTCTGTAGCTGGGAGCTTTTATGGAAGTCTGCCTGTGCAGGTTTCATCCCAGCTACAGAAATTGGTTCAGAGAGGTCTCTTACAATTACTTCCCAGCTTTCCTTCTATTCTCATCCTCAATCCTGTGCAAACCCTCTCTCTGTTCCCAGACAACAGAGCCCAGATCTAATTACCTCTCTAAACCCCAGACCTTGATGCATGATCCCTCTGAATCCCAGGTGTTGATCTAGTAGAGAAAGATGCTGAAATATCTCTCTCCTGGTATCCTTCAAGCCCCAGATGCATGGAACATCTCCATCCCATACCCCAACACAGAAACCCTCTCCAACCAATCTTCCATTTTATGATTTTCCATAGCTTTTGAAACCTCCTCAAATTTCAAAGCCTCATCGATGACACCTCTTGAACCTCAAGCCCTGATCCACTGGTCCTCATGATCCCAGATCCTGACCACCAACTGCCATGCTCTGATCCAGTGACCCAATCACCTTCAAACAACTTCTCACCCATGCATTACCTCTCACTGGCTGCCCCGTGGTGCACAGACCTGGAAAGGTGAAAGTTCTAGGTACAGCCTAATATCTTCAGCCTGAGATACTTCCAAATGTCTTCTCTCAGAGGGCGGCGTGAGTGTGGAATGCCAGCAGAAATGATACATACAGGTTCAATTGTCGCACTTAAGAGAAGTCGGGATAGCAACATGGGTGGGAGGGATTTGGAGGGATATGGTGGTAGATGCGACTAAACAGAATATCAGGTAGGCATGAATCAGATGGGCTGAAGGGCCCATTTCTGTGCTGTAGTACTCTATAACTCTATAATTTTAGGAAACAAGGCCCAGAACAAATAAGGTAGATGGCTCTTCACTCAGCAACTATTTACTGTACTTCCAAGTTCATCAAAAGGCTTCTAGGCCAATGAGTTAACATTTAAAACATTGTTGCTTTTTAGCATTTTTAGCACCTGATGAGGAGGCCAGTCACAGCAAGGCCCGTAAGTGGTGTACTGTGTGTCCCATTAGTAAATGTAGGCAGTAAATCAAGATCTCAGTTTAATCCAAGACTTATACTTGAGATATAAATGACTTCTCCCTGTACTACTACAACATCCACAGGTCCCTCGAGTTAGAGTATAGCCCTGTAATCATTCACAGCTCTCCCTCAGACTGTCTTCACATTCCACACTTGTAAATTGGTTTATAATCTCAAGCAAGTCACATAGCAGCTTCCAGAATCAAAGATTGTGAAGCCCTGCTTGAAGTACTTGAGAAATATTGGGACTAATCAAGGTGAGGACTCCATGTCAGAGTGACTGCAAATGAAATACCACTTGTCCAGAATGTCTGAGTGGTCTAGGACAAGGCTAAGTGGATAGAGGAAATCTGAGCAGTTCTTCCAACATTTTGTGCATGCTGCTCGATTCCAGCATCTGCAGATGTTAGGGGAAATTTGAGATCAGACTAGAAAATGATAGGAACGCCTAGCAAGTGAGGCACTACCACAGTAGACAGAATTATGTCAAGGTGGAAACCTTCAAACTGAGCCATGAATAACCGTTAAAATAGGTTTAAAATAGGTTTTAAATTGCACAAGAAGGTAAGATAGCAAAGACACGGGCAGAACTTTGAACTGGGAACTGTTGTTCATTTGGAGGACTGAATGAAGTCAAGAGGAAACTGTTCAATGCTGGAATAAATTTAACCAGATGGAGGGCTAGTGTTGAGGAGGGAATGGTGGTGGAGAAATGGTGACGGATGAAGTGGTGTTGGATGGTGTGGTTGATGAGATATGCTGGGAGAGAAGGTGGGTGGAGGAAGCTAGTGGAGGAGGACACCATTCAGGGAAGAAATGGAGGACCATGGTGGGGAATGGAAGAGTGGAGGGATAGGTTAGCTATGGTGAAGATGAGACAATGAAGCATTTTTTGAGGTTTGGTCAGTGTTGCAATGGGAGTATTTTATTGATTGGCTCAACAGTGCCTTCCAGGAACTGCCTTTCACTGGGTCTGCATCATCCTGTGTTCCTTTGTCACAGGAATTTACAGAAGGACGTGTTCTCCAAAAACTTGCAGAAGGAATCTGAAGTTGCAAAGCAATAAGGTTCCAGCCACACCAATCTATTGAGAGTAACTCTGAGTAACAATCTCCCCATTGATAGTCCAGGGATGGTTATGTAGATTTCCACAAATAAAACAGTGAAGACACTTTATGTTTAACAAAAAACCATGGCATCTCATTTATTGAACTCGAAACACTGAACTCAAAGCATGCTAAAAGTCCTTTACATAATTACATCATCATGTCAGACCAGCCTCTTAAAGTGAAACCCCAATTCAGTGTTGGTGGTTGTGAATTATGTTCATTTCTCCCAATTACATTGCCCCCCCTCCCCCCCAGGATATACTTAAACCAGCATTGAGAGCCTGTCTGGAGCTTGGGCAAACTGCTTGGCTCAGATCCCATGTTCCATGGGTAGAGGAACCGCACGTGCCTCTGGCTCATCCTGAAGTGTGTTGACACACTCATGGTCCAGTTGTAACACCAGACAGTGGAATCCTCCAAATCTGGTCGGCTGGTTTCAGGTGATCCACAGAACATGTTCAGCTTTAGCCCTCTTATCAATACCCCTCTTCTCCCCATTCCAAAATGGAGAAAGGGCCGTCGTCATGGGGATCATGGCAGATGAAAACGAACAAGGTGGAATTTGGGTCAACAGGAACCCAAGAGTGTTGTACTCCATGATGGGAGGTAGGAATAGGTGAAAAGGAATTGAATTTACCGAGGAGAGTGGAAAGCTGTTGAGAGGGTGGCCAGGTGGTTGTGGCATCAGGAAGGAAATCACCTGGCACTGGTAATGGCTGCCCGTATACCAACTCAACCACAGACGACTGCCGGTCCACTTTTGGAACGGTTCTGAGCCCCAGCAGAACCCTGGGGAGACGATCATGCTAATACTTGTCGGTCAGAGCCGCCTTTGTGGAGCTGTGAAACTGCTCTCAAAGGATGTGGTACTGCGGGTGATACAGCCTAACGCTGAGGTCCTGGGCCATCGCAGCCCAGCAGTCTGATATGAATTGGAGACCATGGTCAGAGGAAATATCAGATGGGATGTCAAACTGATGAACACCTAAACCATTCTGCAGCCATCGCTGATGCGAGAGGGATGACCTCTGGCCACCTGGGGGTGTGGTCCAGAAGTGCTTGAAACCACGGGGGGAGGGGGAAGAGAGCAAACAATGTCCATATTGACATGGTCACTTAGGGACCTGAAAAAGTGCCAATGGCGCTTTGACAAAGTAGTTAACTTCTGCCTGCTGGCTCTCCACACAGGCTGCACTCCAATCACACTTGACCTTTCTAATGTTATGGATTCGGCAATGACAAATATATAACTGAGACAGGTTTTTTATAACAAATAAAACATTTATTAAACACTGAAAACAAAAGTAAACAAAACTAACGTAACCGGAAGTCAGCTGCTCTGCGGCAGCTTGAAGAGTTCTTAAAGCGATAATGGGAAAAGAGTTCTTAGAAGTAGTAATGCAAAAGTCAAAAGTTTTACCAGATCTGTTAACAAGAGTCTTTCCTTTATAACTTAAGTTCTCTTTCATGGCGTTAGTGTTGATTCTCATCGAAGGATCTTTTTTTCCTGGGGAATTTACGAAGCGAACAATGAAACAGCTTAAAGGCACTGACCTTTCTTTGGCAAAACTTTACCCGATCCTCTATTCTTCTGGCAGAACAGGAGTCATCAGGGCAAATTAATTTCTTCTGAATGAAGATTAAACAAGGTCGAGCCTGCTTTACCCATCGAAGTCAACTTTCCCCGATTCTTCGGGGTCTCCGAATGTCGGTGCATTTTACCCTCCACGGCTGAACTGGCAGTATTAATGGTGAAACTGCCGGCAAAAACCTTTTAAAACTTAAGGCAGAAAATAAAACTCCATTTTTTAAAGAAGCTGTGTCATAATATCAGAATACGCAGCAGCATGGCGTCACCGATGAAGTCAACCACCGACTGCCCCGCGTCACAGGGAGGGGTCCTCCTTTTATACCCTGTTGAAAAAAACCTATCACATGACCTCTCACTTGCGGGAAAATGACATCACTCCACCATCACAAGACCATTACCTCATTTCCAGCAGCTCAACACCACGGTCACGTGACAAGTACATGATACGTCACGAGTACGTAACACCTACCTTCAAAAAGAAAAAATTTTGATCTGTCAAGGACAAAATTTTAACAATTAACTGTTTACACGAGGAAATATACAAATGAATAAAATTTACAACATACACAGTATACATAGTATTACCATACAACCGCTGACAAATTATTACACAGGAGTGTTACAAATGTTAAAATATCACTCCATAAAAAAAATTACATTGTACATTCAACATCGAGATAAACAATCAGCAATCACATTATCTTTACCTTTAATATGAATTATCAACACATTGTACTCTTGTAAGATTAAATTCCAATTTAATAGCCTTCTATTTTTGTTGTTCATCTTACTCAGAAACACTAACGGATTATGGTCAGTTTAAACAATAAGTGGGTTTTGAGTTGTATCAACATATACATCAAAATGTTCTAAAGCTAAAATAAGAGATAACAATTCTTTTCTATTGTCGAATAGTTTCTTTAATGCTTATTAAACTTCTTAGAAAAGTAAGTTACGGGATGATCAACCTCATCACCCTCATTCCTTTGCAATAATACTGCTCCTGCAGCCTCATCACTAGCATCTACAGCTAATGAAAAAGGTTTTCCAAAGTCGGGTGCCTTGAGCACAGGTTGTGCACAGGTTATCATAGTTTTCAATTTTTCAAATGCTTCTTGACAACGCACTATCCGCACAAACTTTTCATTCAGGAGTTAATGGAAGTTAACTTCTTCTTCAGGTTAGTTAATGGAAGGGCAATTTGAGCAAAATTTTTACAAAATTTTCGATAATATCCTACCTTTCCCAGAAATCTTCTGAGAGCTTTTTTTCCCAGTTGGAGTGGAAATTTCTAAAATTGACCGAACTTTTGCCTGAACTGGAGCTACCTTACCTTGACCCATAACATAACCAAGGTAAGTCACAGTGGCATGTCCGAATTCACTTTTAGCTAAGTTAATAGTTAAGTTAGCTTTTGAAAGCCTTTCAAATAATTTCTCCACCGCAATAATGTGTGCTTCCCAAAAATCATTTCCTGTCACTAAATCATCAATATAAGCATCTGTATCTTTCAGTTTCTGAATCACAGAGTTAATCAACCTCTGGAAAGTACCTGGGGCATTCTTCATCCCAAATGGAAGAACATTATATTCATATAACCCAGATGGAGTTACAAATGCAGAAATCTCTTGACCTCTGTCTGTTAATGGAACACACCAATACCCTTTCAATAAATCAATCTTTGTAAGGAACTTTGCTTTTCCCACTTTATCTACACAATCATCTACTCTAGGAATTGGATACGCATCTGTTTTTGTTACAGCATTCACCTTCCCATAATCCGTACAAAACCTAATACTACCGTCTGGTTTTGGCACCATACAACAAGGTGAACTCCAATTCGAGTTAGAAGGTCGTATAATATTATTCTCTAACATATATTTAATTTCCTTCTCAGCAAGTTCACATTTTTCCATGTTCATCCTATATGGGTGTTGTTTAATGGGTTTGGCATCTTCAGCATCTACGTCATGTGAAGCTATTGTGGTCCTCCTAGGAATATCTGGAAACAAATCCTTATATTTAAAAATTAATTGCTTCATCTGCTGTTTCTGCTCTGGCTGTAAATGTGCTAATTTCTCATCACTATTTTCCAGAACGGTTTCCAGAACGCCTGACAGAAACAATGTTGGATTTAGACTGTTTCAGATGAATCATCTATTATGTTCCTAGTTAGATCAGACTCATTATTAATTGCAACAGTCATAGTAGCAGACTGTTTCTCATAATATGGCTTTATCATATTTATTTGACAAAGTTGAGTTGGCCTACGATCTGGAGTTTTTATCACATAACCCACATCGTTGATTTTAGACACAATTTCATAAGCACCATGAAATTTAGCTTGTAAAGGATTCATTTGGACTGGGAAAAGAACCAGCACCTTATCTCCAGGCTTAAACTTCCTCATCCTAACTTTTTTATCGTACCAGGTTTTCATTTTCTCCTGAGCTGATTTTAAATTTTCCTTGGCTAAACTATAAGCTTTATGTAACCTCTCCTTAAATTTCAAAACATAATCCAACAAATTAGTATGTACTTCCTTATTAATCCATTGTTCTTTTAATAAAGCTAAAGGTCCTCTAACTCTATGCCCAAATACAAGTTCAAATGGACTAAAACCTAAAGATTCCTGTACCGATTCCCTTACTACAAATAGAAGTAAATGAATACCCTCATCCCAATCACTTTCATTTTCCACACAATATATCCTAATCATATTCCTGAGGGTAGAATGAAACCTCTCCAAGGCACCTTGCGATTCTGGATGCTATGCAGACGAAGTAACTTGCTTAGCTTACAATTTATAAACTATCTGTTGAAACAATCCAAACATAAAATTACTGGCTTGATCAGATTGTATTTCCTTAGGTAATCCAAAATAAGTAAAGAATTTTATAAGTGCCTTTGTCACCATTTTAGCTGTTATATTCCTAAGTGGTACTGCCTCTGGAAACCTAGACGAAGTATACATAATAGTCAACAAGTGCTGATAACCAGTTTTTGTCTTTGGTAATGGACCTACACAATCTGTAATAATTTTAGAAAATGGTTCACCAAATGCTGGAATAGGTTGCAATGGAGCCACTGGCATAACTTGATTTGGTTTACCTACAATTTGGCATGTATTGCACGTTCTACAAAACATTGCCACATCTTTTCTTAAACCAGGCCAGTAAAAATGTTTTAAAATTTTGTCCACAGTTTTCCTTACCCCTTGATGTCCACCCAAGGGCACACTATGAGCTAAAGTCAAAATCTCATTTCGATAAACTTTAGAAACAACTACCTGGTAAACAATATTCCATTCATCACTTGCAGGAATTGTAGGCAATCTCCACTTCCTCATCAACACTCCTTTCTCAAAATAATATCCTACTGGCACCTTATCAATTTCACTATCTGGCAGAGCTTGTTCTTTTAATTTAATAATCTCAGGGTCTCTACTCTGCTCTGCTATCATCTCCTTTCTAGACAGAGACAAATCTTCATGGTCAGACTTACTCCAAGAATCTTGTTCAAACAAAGAAAGTAAGAAAGTTTCTGACACATCCTCAAAACGCGAATCCTGAGTTGAATAATCATGGGTAACAACCTCATTCTGCACACCAATCTTTTTAGCCATAGCTTGAGTTACAACACAGGAAGAATCTGTGTTAGAAGCTATCTGTAGTTCCTCTGACTCTATTGTTAAACACACTTCAGGGAAAACTTGTCCACCTGCCAAGTCATTACCTAACAATAAAGAAATATCCTTCACAGGTAAGCTAGGCTGTAGTCCTACTTTAACAAGTCCTGTAACTAACCCTGACCTTAAATTCACTCTATGCAAATGTACAGGCATAAGGGCACTCCCAACACCTTGTATATAATTTACCTCACCAGTATCAGACTCTTCATTAAGCTTTAACACACTGTCTAACATCAGTGATCGAGAAGCTCCAGTATCCCTAAGGCTTTTGATTGGCACCGGAGTAGATCCTTCTTCCAAGGATACAAACCCTTCAGTTATAAAATGATCATATCCCTTTTTAACTTGATCAGATTCTAACAAAACTTCATTTGTTTTTATCAAACCCTGTGGATTTACAGGTGTTTCAGTATGTTGCACACAAGCATCTGGGACTGCTTCCTTCTCTTTCTTTTTCAATCGGAAACAGTTAGCTATTACATGGCCAGGTTTCTTACAATAGTTACAGATAGGACCAAACTGTCTTTCCTTCACAGGTTTTCCATCCTTCTTACCTTTCCATTAACTTCTGATTTAATTTCTGATTTACCTTGAGTCTCTGTGTTATTTTTCCTTTTAAAAGTTCTACCCTGAGGAAATTTATTCTTATGGATTAAAGCATACTCATCAGCTAATCTAGCAGAGTCCTGCAATGTAGCAGTGTCTCTCTCATTTAAGTAGGTCCTTACTTCAACAGGAATGCTTCTTTTAAATTCCTCCATTAAAATCAGCTCTTTCAATTTATTATAGTCTCCATTTACATTTTTAGAAGAAACCCATCTCCCAAAACACACAGCTTTATCGTAGGCAAATTCCACGTAAGTTTTTTCCACAGATTTCTTCAAATTTCTGAATCTTTCCCTATACGCTTCTGGGACCATACACTTTCAATATGTGCGATTTCACAATATCATAATCAAGTGCCTGCGCAGCATTTAAAACTGTATAAACTTGTTGTGCTTTGCCTTTAATTACACTCTGTAACAACACTGACCATTTCTCTTTGGGCCACTCTGCAATCTGAGCAATAGTTTCGAAATGCTGGAAATATTTTTCTACTTCTGTTGAACTAAATGGAGGGACCAATTTAATTTCTTGACTAACAACAAACATTTTCCTAGGAGCAGGAGACTGATTTGCAGATTTTAATTCCTCTATCTTAAGTTCTAATACCCTCTGTTTATTTTCAGCTTCTACCCTACAACGCTCTAAGTCTGCTTTAATTTGCTCCAACTTCAATTGTTCAATTTGTAACTGCATCTCTAGATTATTTATTGGAAACAAATCTAAAATTGATTCATCAAAATCACCCAAATCTACATAATGTGGCACAATTTTTCTCTGTATTACAGCCTTTGATACAGACCGCAAAATACCTTTAAGTTCAAACCAATTAGCAATCTCAGATACCTCACTTTTTTTCGCCTTGGCTAATAATTCCCAATCAAGTGAATCCAGGAAGACATCAATATCCATTGTTGCTGAACACCACTCACAAGCCAATCAAACAAAAGAATCGAGTATTCCCCTTATCCAAAACACTGATTCAAAATATTAAACAAGCATTTAAATTCAAAAGTGGTTCATCCCACAAGCCCCCATTTATGTTATGGATTCGGCAATGACAAATATATAACTGAGACAGGTTTTTTATAACAAATAAAACTTTTATTAAACACTGAAAAAAAACAAAAGTAAACAAAACTAACATAACCGGAAGTCAGCTGCTCTGCGGCAGCTCGAAGAGTTCTTAAAGCGATAATGCAAAAAGAGTTCTTAGAAGTAGTAATGCAAAAGTCCAAAGATTTACCAAGTCTGTTAACAAGAGTCTTTCCTTTATAACTTAAGTTCCCTTTTGTGGCATTAATGTTGATTCTCATCGAAGGATCTTTTTTTCCTGGGGAATTTACGAAGCGAACAATGAAACGGCTTAAAGGCACTGACCTTTCTTTGGCGAAACTTTACCCGATCCTCTATTCTTCTGGCAGAACAGGAGTCATCAGGGCAAATTAATTTCTTCTGAATGAAGATTAAACAAGGTAGAGTCTGCTTTACCCATTGAAGTCAACTTTCCCCGATTCTTCGGGGTCTCCGAATGTCAGTGAATTTTACTCTCCACAGCGGAACTGGCAGTAATAATGGAGAAAGTGCCAGCAATAACCTTTTAAAACTTAAGGCAGAAAATAAAACTCAATTTTTAAATGAAACTGCATCATAATATCAGAATACGCAGTAGCATGGCGTCACCGGCAAAGTCAACCACCGACTGCCCCGCGTCACAGGGAGGGGTCCTCCTTTTATACCCTGTTGAAAAAAACCTATCACATGACCTCTCACTGGCGGGAAAATGACGTCACTCTACCATCACAAGACCATTACCTCATTTCCAGCAGCTCAACACCACGGTCACGTGACAAGTACATGATACGTCACGAGTACGTAACACTAAGAACGTGCCACACACACTTTCGGGCAATCAGTTTCTGTGAGGCTTTCTGGCCCGGATGTGAGAGGCCAGGTATGGAGTCAAAAACAGCCTGCCTCCAGTTTGCCAAGGTGACCAGTTGAGACACCGTACAGGAGAGAAAGCCCAGCTTCACCGAACTTAATGTCAGCCATTCTCAGGCCCGTGACTGCAGTTCGGTAAGCCTGGACCTCTGGCTCAGTAGCTTGCTCGTCTGCCATGCCAGCATAGTCAACTCTTTGTGTACGGCCTCAATGGCTGGCCATGAGAGGCAATCAGCCAAGGCATTCTATATTCCGCTTGATATGTTGTATATCGGTTGTGAACTCAGATATGTAGGCCAGGTGGTGTTGCTGCCGTGCAGACCAAGAGTCTGATATTTTGGCTATCATGAGCACGAGGGGGTTTGTGGTCAACAAAATGCTGTGAAATGGCGACCGTCTAGAAGAAAACAAAAATGGTGGAGAGCCAGAGATGGACCGAGAAACTCACGGTCAGATTTGTTGTCCTTCCTTTTGGCGGGACGGAGTTGCAAGTTGAAGGAGAGCGGCTGCCCACGTTTCATGTGCAGGACCCGAAGCATGGTCTCAAGTGTCAGTAATTATGGCTATTGGTGTGTAGGGTCACATTAGAAAGAGCTAATCATTAAATGCCCTGGTCAGCTCCACTGACCAGACAAGCACTTGATTGGGGTATTGCCTTTCAGTGCACTCTACAGAGGAAGCATAAATTCAACAGCTCATGGAACGAAGCTGTGATAGCAATTCACCATGCCTAAAACTCCGGTAGGTTTTTTAGTAGAGTGGGGTGGTGAAAAATCCATAATATTTACTGCTTTTGATGGGAGGGGTTTTGCACCTTCTGTGGAAATGTGATGGCTGAGAAAGTCAATGGTTGACAATCCAACCTGGCATTTAGCAGATTTAATAATCTAGCCACATTGGCTTAAGCTATCGAAAAGTGTGCGGAGATGCGATCCTGCTGCCGTTGGTGGCCTCCGGTGAGGTTTCATCACTTTTTGCCTTCTCATCAATAGGCAAATCTAGCAGCACAGTCACTTGAGCATCCATCTCACACTGGAAACATCACCCTGAAGGGGTGTCTGTAATGAAAGGTAGATTACCCTGGCAGCTGGAACTCATGCTGTTCACAGACCTCTGATGTCCCGATGTGCTGGCCCTGTCACGGCTAGAGTTTGTACCAAAGTAAATGTGGTAAAAGCTCAGGCCTAGCATCATCTGTTCTGCAGCTCTCCTCAAGTTGGGGGCCTTGCTGACTGGGCTTACTGAGGCAGACAAAGGAGGAGGAATGATGCACCTCTGCCCAGCTGACATAGACTCTCAACCATTTTAGTAAGTTTCTTGTAGTCCTTCACAGGTGCAGTAGTGTGGGCTATGCAAACTTGATCAGGCATTTGCTCCATGAAGAGTTCTTTAAAAATAAAACAAGAATGGTGATTTCCCAGGAGAAACAGCATGTGGTCCATTAGCTCTGATCGCTTAGCATCGCCAAGGTCAAGCAAGGAGAACAACTATTTAGCATGCTCAGACTGTAAACGTAAGCTTTCAGTCATCAGTACTTATTGTGTTCAGGCAGGTATTCTAGTAGACTCACCACTCTCGCAGCCGTGGAGTTACTGAACAATGCTACCACATAGAAATATTTAGAGTTATCGGTGGTGATTTCTTGCAGTGCGAATTGGGCCTCTGCTTCTACAAACCAAGCATCAGCATTTTGCTCCCAAAACTCTGACAGATTCAAAGCAATTGCAATCAATAACTCTGGGATCATTCTAGAGCATCAGAGTCACCAGTATAAGTTTTCACTACTAAAATGGCAGAGACATTTTATGTTTAAGAAAAAACTGTAGCTACTCATTCATTAAACTCCAAAACAGAAGACAGAGCACGCTGAGTGATGCACCATCAATAACTCTCTCTGAGACGCGAAGGCAAGATATCGGCTTTTATTGACTGGAAGAAAGAACAAGCAGTAGTTGATTACCATACTACATCCTGGAGACTGAGGATAGGGCTCAGGCCTCAATCGCCTTTATACTGGGGTCCGTGGGAGGAGCCACAGGAGCAGTCAGCGGGGGGGGGGGGGGCATGTCCAGACAGGTATATGTAGTTCACCACATTCACCGCCCCCCCCCTTTGTTTGAAAAGAGAGTCCCCAAGGGGTGAAGTTTCTTACAAGTATATTTACAGGTTAAGTCTATCAGGTGATTGAATCTGTCGCTGCGATCTACGTAGCACTGGCTGTGATTGCACAGGTGCCGGTGGTGATTGCACTGGAGATGGTGGTTGTCCTGGTTCCGGCCTAACTGGAGGTGTCAGCCCACGAGGCGTCAGTGATCCCTCATGCATGTGCGAGGTGCCTGGTATATACGTGTGCGAGACGCCCGGTATAGGAGTGTCGTGAGGAGTCTGATAGGGCTCGGTGTGCGCGGTGTCACCTCCGGTTCAGGGTTCATAGTTACCGTGGAGTGTTCGGGGTAGTGGTCTGCTGCTCCTGCGGGCGCCAGGTCGTGGACGGAGACCGTGTCCTCCCACCCATCTGGTAAGACCACGTAGGCATACTGGGGGTTCGCATGTAGTAGGTGAACCCTCTCGACCATCGGGGAATATTTATTGCTCCGCGCATGTTTCCGGAGCAGTACTGGCCCTGGGGACGTCAGCCAAGCCGGTAGGGTGGTCCCAGTGGCAGACTTCCTGGGAAAAGAAAAGAGGCGCTCATGAAGGGTGGCATTGGTGGACGTACATAACAGGGAGCGGATAGAGTGCAGTGCCTCGGAGAGGACCTCCAGCCATCGAGAGACCGGCAACCCTTTTGACTTAAGGGCTAAAAGTGTGGCCTTCCACACTGTGGCATTCTCCCTCTCCACCTGTCCATTTCCCCAGGGATTATAACTCGTGGTCCGACTAGTAGCAATGCCCCTAGCCAGCAGGTACTGGCACAGCTCGTCACTCATAAAGGAGGACCCTCTATCACTGTGGAAATAGCAGGGATATCCGAACAGAGTGAAGAGCTGGTGCAGGGCTTTTACGACGGACGTGGCAGTGGTGTCGGGGCAGGGGATGGCAAAGGGGAACCATGAGTACTCGTCGATAACATTGAGAAAGTAGATATTGCGGTCAGTGGATGGAAGGGGGCCCTTAAAGTCAACACTCAGTCGCTCAAAGGGGCAGGTGGCCTTGATAAGTTGCACCTTTTCAGGACGGTAGAAGTGCGGTTTGCACTCAGCACAGATTTGGCAGTCTCTGGTCATCGTCCTGATGTCCTCAAGGGAGTACGGCAGGTTCTGGGCTTTCACAAAATGGTAAAATCAGGTGACCCCCGGTTGGCAAAGATGTGCATGGAGGGTGTATAGCTGGTCGAGCTGTGCGCTGGCACACGCTCCCCAGGATAGGGCATCAGGGGGCTCATTGAGCCTTCCAGGCCGGTACAGGATATCATAGTTGTAGGTGGAGAGTTCTATTCTCCACTGCAAAATTTTATCATTTTTGATTTTGCCCCACTGTTGGTTGCTGAACATGAATGCAACCGAGCGCTGGTCAGTCTGCAAGGTGAACCTTTTGCTGGCGAGATAGTGCCTCCAGTGCCTAATAGCTTCCACTATGGCCTGGGCTTCTTTCTCCATCGCGGAGTGCCGAATTTCAGAGCCTTGAAGGGTACGAGAAAAGAATGCTACTGGCCTGCCTGACTGATAGAGGGTAGCAGCAAACACGAAATCGGAGGCGTCACTCTCTACTTGGAAGGGAATGGTCTCGTCCACCACATGCATCGTTGCTTTGGCAATGTCCCCTTTAATGCGGCTGAAGGCCGCGCAGGCCTCGGCAGAGGAGGGGAAAAGTGGTAGACTTGACCGGGGGCGGGCCTTGTCTGCATAATGGGGGACCCATTGGGCGTAATAGGAAAAGAAGCCCAGGCACCGTCGAGGGCTCTGAGGGTGGTGGGATGAGGGAGTTCTAACAGGGGGCGCATACAGTCGGGATCAGGGCCAATGACCCCGTTTTCCATGACATACCCAAGGATAGCGAGTCGGGTGGATCTGAACACACACTTGTCCCTATTATAAGTAAGGTTCAGGGCTTTGGCCACTTGGAAAAATCATTGGAGGTTGGCGTTGTGATCCGGCCAGTCGTGACCACAGATGGTGATGTTATCCAGATAGGGAAATGTAGCCTTCAGTTGGCACTGGTCCACCATCCGGTCCATTTCCCTCTGGAAGACAGAGACACCATTTGTGACACCGAATGGGACGCGCAGGAAGTGATAGAGCCTGCTGCCCGCTTCGAAGGCGGTGTAGGGGCAGTCCTCTGGGTGGATGGGGAGCTGGTGATAAGCGGATTTCAGATCTATTGTCGAGTACACCTTGTACTGAGCTATCTGATTGACCATATCCGCGATGCGGGGTAGGGGGTACACGTCAAGCTGCCCGGTCCGAACAACAACCACCTGGGACCGCCAAGGACTTGTGCTTGGCTCAATGATCCCCTCCCTGAGCAGCCGCTGCACCTCTGACTGAATGAAGGCCCTGTCCCTCGCGCTGTACCTCCTGCTTTTAGTTGCCACAGGTTTACAGTCGGGGGTCAGGCTGGTGAACAGCGGTGGAGGAGGGATCTTGAGGGTGGAGAGGCTGCAAGTGGTGTCAGTAGCGCAGCTGTCGGCATGGTGCTGGGTGGGATGTGTGGGTCGGTGTGTGTGTGTGGTCAGTAGTGGGGTATATGACGAAGTCCCACAAAACTGAGGATTCCTGACAGTGAGCGGTGGGAGGGGCCCGTCATATGCCATAGTCACACTTTTGAGGTGGCTCTGGAAGTCCAGCCCCAATACCGCAGGGGCACACAGTTGAGGCATGACCAGTAATGCAAAGTTCTGATATTCTGTGCCCTGCACCACCGGTGTCGCTACACAACCCCCCTGGATGTCTGTGGAATGCGACCCAGAAGACATGGTGACCCTCTGGCTTACCGGCTGTGTCACGAGTCCACAGCGTTGCACTGTGTCCGGGTCAATAAAACTCTCAGTGCTGCCTGTGTCAAACAGGCAGCTAGTCCTGTGCCCCTCCACCAGGATGTCCATCATTGACCTTGCAAGCTGGTGTGGGGCGCTTTGGTCGAGGGTTACGGAGGCCAGAGTTGAACTGCCGTCTTGGTGCCCGGTAAGCACCCGTGGGTCGGGGGCGGAGCGAGGTGGTGCTGACAAAGATGGCCGCCTCCATCTGGGCATGCAAGATGGCGGCACCCATGCCTCGCACGAGGTGGGCAGACAAGATGGCGGCGACCAAGATGGCAGCCCCCATGCCTCACGCACAGCGCTGCCCGACTCCGCTCGTGGTTTAGACTTACAGACCTTGGCAAAATGGCCTTTCTTCCCGCAGCTGGAGCAGATAGCTTCTCGGGCCGGGCAGCGTTTTCGGGGGTGCTTTTCAAGTCTGCAGAAGTAACACTGTGCGGGCTTGCGACTGGCAGCAGCTGTGGTCGGGTTCGGGGAGTTCGTGGAATCGCGACTGGCAACGGCGTTGGCAAATTCACTCGCGGGAACTGGTGGCGGCGGGGTCTGAGGTATCCACGGAACCGGCAGGGAGTCGAGCGGCTGGACAGCGTCAGCGTTGTGCAGAGCAGCTTCCAGCGTATCGGCCGTCTCGATCGCCGAGCGTAAGGTAAGATCGGCATTTTCCAGCAGCTGCTGGCGCATATACACTGACCTAATTCCTGTAACAAAGGTGTCTCGTACCAAGAGTTCCGCATGCTGTTCCGCCGTGAGAGTTTTGCAGTCGCAAGTTCGCATGAGTGTCTGTAGGGCTCGGAGAAACTCGGCGCTCGATTCTCCAGGCCGCTGTCATCGCGTAGCTAAACGATGTCTTGCGTAGATGGTGTTCACCGGCCGCAGGTACTGTCTTTTGAGGGCATCCAGTGCCCCTTGGTAGGTCGACAGGCCTCTGATAAGTGAGTAAACTTTCGGGGTGACCCTCGAGAGGAGAATTCAGTGCGTAACAGCGGGTTCAGTTGCACAAACCTCCTCCAAGTATGATTGGAAGCATGCAAGCCAGAGTTCAAAGGCAAGAGCTGCTTCAGGGGCTTGGGGGTCCAAATCCAATCTTTACAGATGTAAAATGCTTTCCATGTTTTAAAACTTCCAGTCAATAAAATTGATGCACCATCAATAACTCTCTCTGAGGGGGACGTCACATGATGACGTAGGTTCGAGACGTTGGGAATCCAGCTCCCTCGTAAAAAGTAATGAAATAGGGTTTAAATGAAGAAGAATTAATAAATACCTACTAGAAACTATTTATAAGTAACTCAGGATTATTTTTGGATATAGCTCTTAAACCGAAACAGAAGAAAGCTACTACTTTGAAGAGTGTGCAAATCGGCGGGGCAAAAGGCCTAACCATATCGGCGAAGCCTCGGACTCAAGTTGGATCTCCTCCTGTTGAAGTGCATGGCACTTCTGATGATGCAGGACAAGAAGTTGCAGCAATGTCGGCGGTCTCTAAGAAGAAATGGCAAGAACAACGCATGCGCGAAAGTATGCATGAACAGATATTAACAAAACTACAAATCCCAACTATGACTGGAAGTGAATTGGAAGTGGAATCAGACTCTTTGGGAAATACAGAGGATGAAGAAGAGGAAAAGAAGAAAGAGATTAAAGGAGACATAAGAGATATCCTGATATATATATGATGAATGAATTAAAAGCTATAAGAACAGATATAAGAAGGATGCAGAATACACTCGATAATGTGATGGAAAAACAAAAGAAGATGGATAATAAAGTTAAAGAGATGGAAGTAAAAATGGAAGAAAACACTGAAAGAATAGATAAGATAGAAGACAATAATCTTGCCTGGACAATAGAAAGAAATAGATGTTGGAAAAAATAGATGCGCTTGAAAACTCTAGTAGATGAAATAATATTAATATTAAAATTGTTGGTCTTATGGAAGGTACAGAAGGAGAAAATCCAATAAAATTCTTTCAAGAATGGATTCTGAAAATTTTGGAAATGAAAGAAGGAAGCCAAGTAATTGAAATTGAAAGAGCACACAGAGCTTTAAGACCAAGACCTCAATAAGATCAAAATCCAAGATCAATTTTGATAAAATGCTTAAGGTATCAAGATAAAGAAATGATCTTGAAGGCAGCTACTCAAGGTGCTAAAAAGAGAAATGGGACATTGATAATAGAAGGGAAAAGAGGTTTTTTTTATCCAGACGTAAGTTATGATCTTCTGAAGAGGTGGAAGGAATTTAATCCAGTGAAAAAAATCTTTATGGGAAAAGGGCTTTAAATTTTTATTGAGCTACCCAGCAAAATTGATAATTTTCCTGGATAACGACGAAAGAAGATCTTTCGTTGATTACCGGAAAGCGGAGAAATTTGTACAAGAATTATTTGATGTCCACGAAGAGGACTAAAGAATTATAGAAATGAAGTGGACTAATGATGAAGAAGGAAATAAGGTTGGACTTGATGGACATTTATAAGGAAAACAAAAATAGTTGAGGAGTATTAATTAGGAGTAGAGACATTAATTATTTTCTTTTTTTTTCTTCACTAATATATTTTCTTTCTTTTTTTTTTGCGGGGGAGATGGAGGAGCTCCTGATCGATGGCTGTGAGTTTCACATGTACAATCATGGCAATTGCCATGACCCGTAAAATGGGGGTGGGGGGGTAATGTTGTGTTCTTTTTATTCGCAACATTAGTGGGGGGATATTTTGTTGTTTTTTTTTCTTATATATTAGCTACATTTTTTCTATTTTTCTTCTTTTTTTGCCTGGATGGTTGAGGAGAGACTCATAGCAACATGGAGAATTTCAAAGAGTTCCCAAGATATTATGAATGATTAATTTACTTAATTTTTTTAAGTTTTAATGTTAATGGACTTAATGGACCTGTGAAAAGAAAAAGAGTTTTAACATATATTAAGAAAATGAAAGGAGATATAGCTTTTTTACAAGAAACACATTTAACAGAAACAGAACATAAGAAATTAAAGAGAGATTGGGTTGGAAATGTCATTGCAGTTTCATTTAATTCAAAATCGAGAGGAGTTGCAATTTTGGTTAATAAAACTTTACCAATTAAAATACAAAATGTAGTAATTGATTCTGTGGGGAGATATGTGATTATACATTGTCAATTTTTTCAGAATTATAGACTTTTATGAACATTTATGCACCAAATGAAAATGATGCAAAATTCATACAAGAAGTTTTTTTGAATTTGGCTGATGCACATGATAAAATATTAATAGGTGGAGATTTTAATTTTTGTTTAGATCCAGTTTTGGATAGGTCAACTAAAGTTGCTACAAAATCAAAAGTAATAAAACTAACTTTATCATTAATGAAAGATTTAAACCTGATTGATATATGGAGAAAAATTAATCCAAGAGAAAGAGATTATTCACTTTATTCAAATAGACATAAAACTTACTCAAGAATTGATTTTTTTTATTATCAAAAAATATTCAGGATAGAGTGAAAAGTGTAGAATATAAAACAAGATTACTGTCAGATCATTCCCCCTTGATAATGACAATGATAATGATGGATAAGGAGGAATCGATCTATAGATGGAGATTTAATTCAATTTTATTAAAACGTCAAGATTTTTGTGATTTTATGAAAAAATGGATTCAATTTTTTTTGGATACAAATTTACATTCAGTTGAAGATAAAATTGTATTATGGGAAGCAATGAAAGCATATTTAAGGGGTCAGATTATAAGTTATACATCTAAAATTGAGAAGGAATACATGGCAGAAATAGATCAATTGGAAAAAGATATCATAAACTTAGAAAAAGAATCTCAAAGATATATGACAGAAGAAAAACGAAGACAACTTGTTAATAAAAAATTACAATATAATGCACTCCAGACATATCGTACAGAAAAAGTAATTATGAGAACTAAACAGAAATATTATGAATTAGGTGAAAGATCACATAAGATTCTTGCTTGGCAGTTGAAAACAGAACAGGCTTCTAAAACAATAAATGCAATTAGAACAAGTGTAAATAAGGTTACTTATAAACCTTTAAAATTAATGAAACTTAAAAAATTTTTTATACTGAACTATATCAATCAGAATCACAAAATAAGATTGCTGAGATAGATAAATTTTTATCAGAAATAACCCTTCCAAAATTAAATTTGGAAGAACAGAAAGGATTAGATATGTCCTTTACATTAAAAGAGGTTGACGAAGCTTTAGGATCACTTCAGAGTAATAAATCCCCAGGAGAAGATGGTTTTCTTCCTGAATTTTATAAAAAATTTAAAGATTTATAAATTCCTCCTTTTATGGAATTAATATATCAAGTGGAAAGAATGTATAAACTCCCACAATCTTTTTTAACAGCGATTGCCAAAAAAATACCTTTTAAAACTAACATCATATAGACCTATTTCTTTGTTGAATACAGATTATAAAATAATAGCAAAAATGTTATCTAATAGAATATCTGAATATTTACCAAAATTAATACATATGGATCAAACAGGTTTTATTAAAAACAGACAATCAATGGATAATATAACCCGGTTACTTAGTATAATTCATTTGGCACAAAAAAGAGAGGAAATGAGTGTGGCAGTTGCTTTGGATGCAGAAAAAGCATTTGATAGATTGGAATGGGATTTTTTATTAAGGTATTGGAAAGATATGAGTTAGGAAAATCTTTTATACAATGGATTAAAACTTTAAATACTAATCCTCAAGCTAAAGCAGTTACAAATGGTCAGATTTCAACACCATTTTGCTTAATGAGGTCAACTAGACAAGGCTGCCCATTATCACCTGCTTTATTTGTATTGGCAATAGAACCATTAGCTGGATTAATTAGAACAGATTCAGACGTTGGGGGCTTTAGAGTTAATCAAGAAGAATATAAGATTAATTTATTTGCTGATGATGTTTTGATTTATTTAACAAACCCATTGCAATCTTTGCAAAGATTATCTTTTAGATTGGAAGAATATGGGGAAGGATTAGGGTATAAAGTAAATTGGGATAAAAGTGAAATTTTACCCCTTACCAAAGGAAATTATAATCAATGTCGATTAGTAACTCAATTTCGATGGTCAATAAACAGGATAAAATATTTAGGTATTAGAGTTGATAATGATGTAAAAAATTTATATAAACAAAATTATTTGCCATTATTAAAAAAAATTAAAGAGGATCTTGATAAATGGATGATGTTACCGATAACATTAATAGGTAGAGTTAATGCTGTAAAAATGAATATATTCCCTAGATTGCAATATTTATTCCAAACGTTACCAATACAATTACCTCAGAAGTTTTTTCAAGAACTGAATAAATATGTAAGGAAATTTCTTTGGAAAGGAAAGATGTCAAGAATATCATTGGAAAAATTGACATGTAAATTTGATTTAGGAGGGTTACAACTTCCACATTTTAAGAATTATTATAAAGCAAATCAACTTAGATTTATTGTGTCTTTTTTTGATGAAAAAAAACCGGCATGGATTAGAATAGAATTAGATAAGATAGGAGAAAACATACCAGAAGATTTTATATATAAATGGGAATCCAGATGGATATGGGAAAAAAAGAATCTCCTATATTAAGACACGATTGATTTATGGAATAAGGTAAATATGGATGATGAGATAAAGGAATCTTTATTAGCAAAAAGAACTTTAATTCAAAATAGGCTTATTCCTTTTACAATGGATAATAAACTTTTACATAATTGGTTCAAAAAGAGGATTAAATATATAGGTGATAGTTTTGAAGGAGGTATATTGATGTCATTTGATCAATTAAAAAATAAATATAAAATATCAAACAATACTCTTTTCTGTTATTTTCAATTAAAGGCTTATTTACGAGAAAAGCTGGGTCAAACAATGTTGATGCCAAAATCTAGTGAAATAGAAATATTAATTCAAAAAGGAAAAATTAAAAAAAATTGCTTCTTGTATGTACAATTTGATTCAAAAATAGACAATTGAATCTGGAATTCATAAATCAAGACAAAAATGGAAATCTGATTTGGATGTTAAAATTGATGGAAAAAGTTGGTCAAGATTATGTTCTGATAGTATGATAAATACACTAAATGTTTGACTTAGATTAATACAATATAACTTTTTACATCAATTATATATAACACCACAGAAAATAAATAGATTAAATTCAAATATGTCTGACCAATGTTTTCGATGTAATCAAGAAATTGGTACTTTTTTACATTCTACTTGGTCTTGTTTTAAAATTCAGCCATTTTGGATAAATTTAAGACTTTTATTGGAACAAATTACTGGAGTACAACTCCCACATAGTCCAATGTTATTTTTATTAGGAGATATTGAAGGGACAATACCGAAACTTAAATTGAATAAGTATCAGAAAAAATTTATAAAAATTGCATTGGCAGTAGCTAAAAAAGTTATCGCAGTTACTTGGAAATCTGATTTATATTTAACTATGGATCATTGGAATGATAAAATATATAGTTGTATTCCACTTGAAAAAATTACATATAATCTAAGAAATGAATATGATATATTTTTGAAAATTTGGCTCCCATACCTACAAAAGATGGGATTAAATATATAGGTCCTTTGAAGGTAAAATTATAAAGTAATTGGGGAAAGTAAAAATAAATATTGAAATTATTTTGAACTCCATGGAGCATGTGGGGATCCTCCGATATCCAGGCAATCTTTTTTCTTCTTTTTTTCTTTTTTTTCTTTCTTTAGATAAGGGTTAAGGGGAGGGGGGAGGATCAATATTATTTTTCATTTTTTTTCATTACATTTATTCTTTGTAATTTTCTAAAAATTTAATAAATAAAAAAATAACTCTCTCTGAGACGTGAAGGCGAGATATCGGCTTTTATTGACTGGAAGAAGGAACAAGCAGTGAGTGACCACCATACTACATCCTGGAGACTGAGGGCCGGGCTCAGGCCTTGATCGCCTTTATACAGGGGTCTGTGGGAGGGGCCACAGGAGCAATCAGCAGGGGGCGTGTCCAGACAGGTATATGTAGTTCACCACACTGAGTCCTTTATATAATTATGTCATCACGTCAGACCAGCCTCTTAAAGTGAAACCCCCCACTCAATGTCGGTGCATTTCCACCAATCGCATTACCCTATAGCTGTTGAGGTCATTCATTTCTCTGGCACCCTCTCAAGTTTCAGTGGTCCAGACCTACAGGACACAAAGTTACTCCATGGCTCAGACAGCCTGAAGCTATCATTCATACACAACATTTTTTTCTGATGACTGACTCATACAGCTCTACATCACAACAAGAAGACAGAAGCCAGCGAATCCATGGGCAAGTGTTGTGTCGTGTCACGTATAATACAAATGTATTTATATCATTAGAGTTTGCTATACATTCTAAATGTACTCACAAGCCCTGAGAGCACTCTTCACCTCCTGCCCCATGAGTAATAGACCTTCCTTATCTTACATTGTATCAGACTAACTCATCAGTCTAAATTTACATCCTACAAAATGTAATGGTCCAATTGCTGCAGTTCTTCGAATGTGACTTAGTTTTAAATGTTTAAAAAAGCAGATAAGTTGTTGGTCAGATGCCATCTGTGAACAGAATAATATTGAACAATTTTAGATCCAACCATTTCATAAGAACATCCCCTGGAAGTCTGCTTTAAAATGACAAATTAGTTGCGCACAAGCCATTATTATGGTCTCAATTCAAACTTGTTATGTTTTATTTAAATATATCAATCTGGTCGGATGCAGAAATGTTAATATGTCCAACAAACAAGCTTTAACCCCTGTCATGTACATCCCAAAAGGGATCAAAATTAAAATGTTCACGTCCTACTACCAAATTATACATTAAGGGAAATCAAATTTTAATGGTTGTATAGCTGCTTTTGGTTGTTACTAATTATATTGTGGTCTCTTCATGATTTCAGTTCCCATAATGATGGCATCTTGAATAATCAAAAGGCCTTTCTAAGCTATCAGTGTGCTTGTTTAATTCTCTCTCCTTTTCATGGCATCTTTGCATTTCAAATATTCCTGTTAGACTTGAGCTTTCTGCAGTGCAAGTCCCAGGTGCCAGTAGGCCATGGCACCAACTCCTGGATTTCCTGCCATCTTTCTTGCAGATACCATTCCTCCTACCATTGTTACCACCCTCCCTCAGTTTAGTGTTGCAAGCACATACATTACATAGGAGCAATGAGGTTCTTAGAGCCTGATGTGCCATTCCTCATTCAAAGATCTAACTGAGACTTGCAGCCAGTGAGACGTTGGATGAGGACATTTGCAGCAGGTAGGGTGAAAGAGGAGAGGAGGATGCAATGCTTCTGTTGAACTGTGTACACTGTCTGCATGTGCTCTTGCCCACAGATCCTGCTGGTCTTTGCGACTTTTATCTAACTGATTCACTGTCTCTCCTCTCACTCTTACTGTCTCTAGCCTACCCGGGCCAGGGATCTCACTGCCCTCTATTCTGATTGCACTGATGACCCCTGAGGAAGTTAGCTCTCGCTGGGGATCGATCTGCTGCTGCCAAGTGGCTGATATGGAACCAGACGGATGCAGAAACCTGTTCCATTATCTGCCTTGTTTTCTGACCACTGTCGCTGACTGGCACAGGGGGTCAGGGGTTGGTCCCATGGGACTTGCATTGCAGAAAGCTCAAGTCTAACAGGAGTATTTGAAATGCAAAGATGCCACGGAAAGGAGAGAGAATTAAACAAGCACGCTGATAGCTTCCTCTGCCAGAGCTCACCAGCTGAGCCTCGACATGCCGCCCCCCCCCCCACTCCCCCAACGCCACCCCTCACACAAACTCCCACCACTAGTTTCTCCTCCATCCCATCTAAATGGCCTGGCATCTTCATCCAAACACAATCCTCTGGATGTGTCCCTCTCCCAAGGCTCGTCTGCCTCCTAAGGGTTAGACCTGCTATGCGGGCTAAATACAGGAGCTTTCTTTGCCACCTGACTGCAGCCTGGCAGCATCAGATCTGTACCCACCCACCACCATCTTAACGGTCCTTTACAGTTTCAGAGACAGTGCTTTTCTTGCCTCAGGAGGAGCTGCCTGAGGCTTTTCACCCTCCCATTTCACCGAGTCCTGCTCAGGTACTGTGGATCAGCTTGTCTGGCCCTTGCATCCACTAAATTTAATTGAGGGCAGGTGGGAAATGTGACAAATAAGTTTGGGCAATGTTTCACCTCCAGCACAATCCACATTGTGTGCACGCGTTGCGTGTGTGTATATCCATGTGCTTGAGTGCCCGTGTGTGTTATTGTGTGTGCATGCGACAATGTGTGTATATATATATGTTTGTGTGTGTGCTAATCAAAGATCCCACCCATAAGACCATAAGGCACAAGAGAATTAGGCCTTACAGCCCATCAAATGCCTCCACCATATGGTCACGGCTGATTTATTTTCCTTCTCAACCCCATTTTCCTGCTTTCACCCCAAGACCTTTGACGCCCTGACGAATCAAGAGCCTATCTACTTTTGCTTTAAATATATTCAATGACCTGGCCTCTACAGACTTTTGCGGCAATGAATTTCACAGTTTCAGACCCTGGTGAGCACGATCCCAGAGCAATCAGCAATCCTTGCATGTTATTAAATGCACCTCATGCATTATGATTAACCCACCCCAGACATTCTCTCTCCACTCCCTCCCATCGGGGGATGATACAAAAACCTGAAAGTATGTACCACCAAGATCAAGGACAGCTTCTATCCTGTTGTGATAAGACTATGCATGGTTCCTTAGTACAATAAGATGGACTCTTGACCTCAAAATCGACCTTGTTATGACCTACACCCTAAGTCTTCCTACACCACATTTTACTCAGAACTCTGTTATTTTACTTTGCTCCACCTCAATGCAAATTCAAAGTTCAGAGTTCAGAGTTCAAAATACTTTTATTATCAAAGTATGTGTATGCAGTATACAACCCAGAGATCTGTCATCCCACAGACAGCCATGAAACAAAGAAAGACAGAACTCATTCAGAGAAAAACACCAGACAACCACACACCCTCCCTGTGTGCAACAAAAAACAAATTGTGCAGAAGAAAAGCATGAGGAAAAAGCACAGAATATAAGACACCAACCCACAAAAATATTCAAAGGAGGCCAGACATATCCAGTTTCAACTCATTTCTAGTTCAATAAAGCACTGTGCCATTTATTATCTGTGGTTGCCCCAATCAAATTTGCACAAAATGGCAGCAAAAGAAGGTGCAAAGTAACTGGAAACTAAAAGAGTATAACATGAACGATGGAGTCCCGTCTACGGCCGGCCAAGACCCAGGACTCTGGCACCATCCTCCAACAGCATTGAGGGAGGGAGAGTCCATTTGAACGCAGGGACCTTTCTCTGGGAGCAGCGAGCGAGAGCCTGACCACTCACTTGCATTTTGCTCGCGCCTCGATGATTTCGGTCTTCCTAGATGCTTTAATCGGTGAGATCAGTGAGAAACGGTGTCCATCATGGGCAGCGCTCTGTCGCCAGGCTTCCTGGCCTCAAGGTCACACACCACCCTCGGAGGCAGCAAAGTATCAGGTCGCTCAATCTGCCTGAAAACACACCACCAAAACGTAGACACAGTAACAGAACAACCTTTGAAAGAAAAAGAAGATGTAAAAGAAGTGAAAGAAATTGTTTCGTGACCCGTCGGAAGGATGTCACCTTTGGTTGCGTTGTTAACTGGCATCATCTTCTTCCAGAGTTGATCGATAAGAACAGAATGCAAGATGAAGTCTTCAATGTATCATGATACGTGACAATAATAAGAACCATGTAACAATAATGCATGTCTTTGTACGAGCGCACAAGTGTGCATGCATTATATAGGTGCTAATGTCTGTTCAAATTTATGTGCCTGCCTGTGCTTGTGCATGCGTAAGAGGAGGAATGGATTTATCAGAGAATGTAAGGCAGATGTGAAAAGGAGTGACAGTGAGTTGGGGGTGTGTGGCGGAAGGTGCTGTGACAGTAGAGTGTGTTTAGACTTGAATCTCCAGGCTATCAAAAACAGTGAAGTGGTGAGGGCTGTCCCTCCCACATCCAGTGAGGTTGCAAGGTTGTGGCACTGTATGTGGGACCATCCTAAGGTACTGGCAGAGATCATCTGCCACCAGCACCTGGCCCTGACTCTCAGGGTCTCCAGCACCGTCAGTAGAAGAGCTATACTGACTGGTGACCTGTCCAGGTCACATCTGCTGAGATTACATTATGCACCCTCTCCTTCCCGCTCAATGGTCACAAATGTTGCCCAGCTCTCACTGCAGCAAGGCCTTTCCTGTACTTGGACATTACTTTAATTGACAAGAACATTTCATTGAAAAGATTCCCTACAGTATTGAGCTGTGTAGCAGGTATCACACAGCAGCAGATGGGAGGTTCCATTCCTCGTGGGACTGCTGACAAACCACACTAATTTGAGCTGCAGAGCCAAAGGCAAAGAACTTGGTTATCACTAAGAAGAGCAAACACTTTTCCAGATGCTCCTTGCAGTAAATTTCTACAGATTTCTACAGATGTGGAGAATATTCTAACTGGTTACATCACTGCCTGGGTATGGAAGGACCACTGTACAGAATAGGAAAACTCTGCAGAGGGTTGCAAATTCACCCTGTTCCATCATCGACTCCAGCCTCTCCAGCATTAAGGACATCTTCAAAAGGTGTTGCCTCACAAAGGACCCCATCATTAAGAACTCCCATCACCTGAAACATGTTCTCTTCTCATTACTACATCAGAGAGGTACAGGAGCCTCCTGTACCATATATTTCTTATTGTCTTATTGTAATGTATAATATTTTTATGTATTGTAAGGTACTGCTGCTGCAAAACAACAAATTTCATAATATACATCAGTGATTTTAAACCTGATTCTGAATGGAACCTGCAGGTCAGAAAAGCTAAGAGCTTGTGCACTGTGAGTGTTCACGACAGTAGCAGACATCTCCAACTGTATGTGTGACCCTCCAAGGACAGGCTCCTGAGGTCACAGTTACATGTCTAACTGCTGACACCTGTGTAATCTTGAGTATCTTTGCACTATGGAATCCAACTGAAACTCTGGTAATTTACTAGTTTATACTTTGGAAAGCCTGATCATGCAACATCTGTCCCAGCAGCTGAGGTCTCCAGAGATCTACTGAAACTCACTGGGCCCCTGATCTTAAAAACCCCAAAAACTCACCAAAACAGGTTTTGGAAGAGATTGGAAGAGTTCCCCTAAAATTCGCCACTTGACAATGGCAATCCTACTGTTACTGTTGAAACAGTGCATGTGACAGAACATTAGTTCAGTACTCATAACGTAGGGAAGAAGGATCTTTAGGCCCTTAACGTCAGCCAATGTTTTCTTAAAGATGTACCTTAAAGAACATGTTAATTCAAACTAGACTTTCTTCAAATTTACCCACTACAGTTCCTTTGTGTTTTACTAAACTCTGAATTTAAAAAAATTGCCAAAGATTGTTTTTTTTTCTGGATGGCTTGTTTCTTGAGCTATCAGAAATACTTCAAACAACTTGGTCCTTGGGGACACAGTCAACAGATCATTAAAATGCTGTTCTGAAATGCACGCAACTGTATGTTTGCTTGATTTGTAATACCACACAATATTATTTTCTTATTGTCTCACTGAAAACTTATCTTTTCCGTTTTGTCCTTCCTCTCCTGAAAGTAATCACCAGGAGAGCACTGGAGTGTAGTTGTGGAGGCTGTCAAACAGACTAATGGGGCTGTTTGAAACAGATATCCAATTGTGTATTTCCTTTCACTTACCTATTATCACTTTGATAAGAGTCTCCGAAAGGAACAGGCTTTGATGTTAAGATGTTTGTGAGTTTCATTCCGGTTCTTGTGCTTGAAACTCTTTGTGAAGTGAAGAAATTGTGGCAGCTCTGGATCATATGCCATAAAACTGGAGCAGGGCATTATTCAGCAGAGTCAGCTCTCAAGAAATGGTGAGCACCCAGCATCGAAATTCCAGTGCTAAGACATTCACTTCCACCACAATAAAGTCAATGACTCAGCATCAGAGTTGATGGTAGCTCTGAGGTTGGTGGAGACACAAGAGACTGCAGATGCTAGAACCTGGAGCAACACATAAAGCTTTGGAGGAACTCTGAAAGTCAGGCAGTACCTATGAAAGGAAATGGACAGTTGATGAATTCACGTCAAGACCTATCAACTAAAGATGGTGTCGTGGCGACGCACTTCCCAGCGCACTTGAACCGGCTCACAAAGTGGCGCGCACCGGCATTGAGGCCGGTCCCAAAGAGGGTGCCAGGCCTTCTTCACCAGCAAGGGGAAAAGCCCGCTCGCGGGACGGGACTGCGAATACGCACCCCCTACAGTATTCCCGCCCGGGGAGGGCGGGAACAGGAATGCTTTAATGCCAGGCCGCGAAGTTTGAATGAACCTCTTTTTCAACTGCAGCTCACCGACTACGTGTCATTATTTCAGCGCTGCGTGTAGCACACCACTACAGTGTCTCTATAGTCACCATTGATGCATCAAGGTGATATAACTACCATTGCATGATGGTGTGCTCAGATCATATTCAAAGTTCTATTCATTGACCCTGATCATTGGCCTCCCTCTCTTCCTTACTTACCTAATTATTATAATGCAAAAAGAGGCCATTCAGCCCAAAAATAGGGTCCAAGCCGGCTTCCAGCAGCCCAGAACAATCAGACTTATTAGACCTCTAGAGATAACAGCGAGGCTTCCATCTGTAAGTCAGTGCTTTTATTGTTAAATTGAACTTAGCTCTCACTGCTAAAGAGGCAAGAGGTAATTGAAGCTAGACAGTCCATTGTCAGTGGAAACAGACTGTACCTTGGCATTCTATGTGCCAATAAGGCCTCTCAAAACTAGAACCATGCAGCATGTGGAGATCAAACCTTTGTAATTTGTGGACCATGGGTTGCCACAATTGCTTAACTTATAATATAGAATGAAGCAGTGGCCTCAGGGACCTGTGTTTGGATCAGTGTAGAATGCTGCAGGGTCGAAGGTCAGCGATCCCGAAGGTCAAGACAACAGGCAGTAAAGAGATCACTTTTACTGCCCTCGCAGGGCAGTGTGTTCTGTACAAAGCTAGACAGAGAGTTAAACACTTTCTCCAAAAATCACTGGATCTGGAAGCTTTTTTGGGGTTTTAATCAGAAAACTTTGTGAAACTGCAGAAAGTTAAGTAAAACATGTATTAGGTTAATTACAGAATCATTAGACACTTGTATAAATAAAATCAATTATTTTCAGTGATCAGTGGCAAACAAGATAAATCACACATCTGTGCAACACTCTGTAGTAATGCCGTTGAGTAGAGTAAAATCGTGACACATTTGATCGTCACGATTTAGCAATTTTAAAAATTTAATTGAGAAATGCCTTACATTTTAATGCCTGCCACATTAACTTATGAAATTGACCCTGCCCACACATTTCTGAAGTCAAAGTCTCTTTAAGTATTGAAGTTGATTGACATACACAGCACTGGTTAATGGAAGCAGTTACTTGCCCTTATCTGGAGAATAGCAGTAAAAGCGACAGAGGTGATAGAGTCACAGAAAAGTACAACACAGAAAAAGCCCCTTGGCCCATTTAGTAGGTGCCAAACCATTTAAACTACCTGCTCCCATCTACCTGTACTGAGACCATAACCCTTCATATCTCTACCATTCATGTACTTATTCAATCTTCTCTTAAATGTTGAAATTAAGCTTGCATGCACCACTTGTGATGACTGCCCATAACACACTCTCACAATCCTCTGAGTGAAGAAGTTTCCTCTCATGTTCCCCTTAAACGTTTCACCTTTCACCCTTAACTCATGACCTCTAGGTGTAGTCCAACCTAACATGTTTATTTCAGCCCTATCTATACCCCTCATAATTTTGTATACCTCTATCAAATCTCCTCTCAATCTTCTATGTTCTAAGGAATACAGTCCTAACCTACTCAATCTTTCTTGATAACTCAGGTCTTCCAGTCCTGGCAACATTCTTGTAAATTTTCTCCACACTCTTTCAACCTTGTTTATATCTTTCCTGTTGGTAGGTGACCAAAACTACAGACAATACTCCAAATTGGGCTTCACCAACGTCTTGTACAACTTCAACATTACATCCATCTCCTGTACTCAATACTTTGACTTATGAAGGCTGACGTGCCAAAATATTTCTTTGCGACTCTATCTACCTGTGCCACCACTTTCAATGTATTATAGACCTGTATTCCCAGATCCCTTTGCTCTATCACACTCCTCAGTACCCTCGCATTCACTGTGTAAGACCTGCCCTAGTTGGTCCTATCAAAGTGCAAAACCTTGCATGTCTGCTTAAATTTCATCTACCATTTTTCAGTCCATTTCTCCAGCTGATGCAAATCCCATGACAAGGTATGCCAGTCTTCCACCCTGTCCACTACAGCCGAAATCTTGGTGACATCCACAAATTTGCTGTTCCAGTTTACCACATTATCATCCAGATCGTTGTTATAGATGACAAATAGCAATGGACCCATCACCGATCCCTGTGGCACACCACTAGCCACAGGCCTCCAGTCAGAGAGGCAACCATCTACTACCATACTCAGGCTTCCCCCACAAAGCCAATGCCTAATCTAATTTACTACTCATCTTGAATGCTGAGCAATTGAACCTTTTTGACCAGCCTCCCATGTGGGTCCTTTTCAAATGCCTTACTTAATGTTGTTATGATATGGCAAGAATGAATATGCAATTGAGATGGGTTTTTATAAACAAAGAAAAACATTTATTTAAATTCTGCTCAACAACAACTGAAAAGTCAACAAATGACTAACTTAACCAGAAGTTAACTGCTATACGGCAACTCGAACAGTTCTTAAAACGATAAATGCGAACACAGTTCTTAAAAGTGGTAAATGCGAAAGTCCAAATGATTTACACAGTCAATTAGAAGAGACTTTCCTGAAGTAACAAATTCCTTGACGATGTGATGTTATTGCTGATCCCAGCCGAAATATACCTTGCCTGCAGGATTTATAACGAAGGAAATAAAAATGGCTTAAAGGAACTGACCTTTCCTTGACGAATAACACTGCGTCCAACCCTTTCTGCTTTCACAATGCAGGGGCTATCTCGGATGCAGGTTACTACCGTCTGAACGAGGATTCAATAAGGTCGATCCTGTATTAAACCGCCAAATGACACCAACTTTACTCGATCCTTCGGGTTCCCGTACTTCGATAAGTTCTTCACTCTCCAACTGGACTAAAACTAGAAGCGTTGTGGTGAAGCTACTGGCAATAACCTTTAAGACTTAAGATAGAAAGTAAAACTCTACTTTAAAACAAAACTGTGTCATGAGATGAATACGCAGCATAACGGAGTCACTGACGAATTAATCAACGAACTGACCTGTGTCACAGCAAGGCTTTCCTATTTTATACATGTTGAAACAGGCCATCACATGACCTCTCACTGGCGGGAAAATTATATCATGTGACCTCACTCTGGCGGGAAATTACGTCATCCCTCCCTGGCGGGAAATTACATCACCCCACTAGCACAAGACCATTACATCATGCTCACCAGATACTCAATTACATCATGGTCATAAGACAGTCACAAGATACCCACAGGGGTATGTAACAATGTGTTGATTTATGATGCCCCAGGCAGCAAAAAAACCCACTGCGAAGGAAGTCATTGAGTGGTAGCACTGTTCTGAGTTGAAACCACCTTTCAGTGCATTACTTTTGGATCTTATGCTGGATGCTCTACACACTGTCCATCCTGTGTTCAGATAATGAACACTTCTACAGTTCTAAGCAGGTCTTCCAACAGCTAACATTTGTCAAATTCAGTTCGTCAGTTGCACAAGACATCAGAATGAAGGAGAATGGAAGAGTGCTGCCATTCTTTGAGAAGTGGCCATATAATTCTTATCAAATGTTAAAAATGGAGTAGTGGAGTATGTATGGAGAATTGGTTAATGCATGCCAGAGGCTGGAAATTTATCGATTTCTACAGCTCGAGATCTGTGCATAATTTACTGGTCCACATAGAGCTTCCTTCCGTGCTGCCTGCCATGCTTCCTCCTACATTACCACCACTGTTCTCTGGAGACCCTCAACTGAAGCTCTGACTCCCTGAGGTGAGTGGATGAAGAAGTTACCCCTCTGATTCCTATTAAATCTCTCGCCCCTCAACCTGTCTATGCTCTTTAGTTCTTCATTCCCCATCACTGGAAGAAAGACAGTACTCATTGACTCTATGTATACCCTGGTGATGTTATACACCTCATAAGATCATCTTTCATTCTCCCAAGTGCCGGTGAATGAAGTCACAACCTGTACAAACTCTCTCCAAAACTCAATACCTCAAGTAACAGCAATATCCTTCTAAATCTCCTCTGCTCTTTTTCCAGCTTAATAGTCTCTTTCCTTTCACAGGATGACCAAAACGGAATACAATATTCAAAAGCACGAAACATTTGCAGATGCTGGAAATCCAAGCAACACACACACAAAATGCTGGAGGAACTCAGCAGGCTTGGCTGCATCTATAAAACAGTCAACTCTTCAAGCTGAGACCCTTCATCAGGACTGGAAAAAAAGATGAGAAGTCCAATATTCAAGATGCAGCCTCACTGACGTCTTGTGCAGCTGCCATGTAGTATCACAGCTTCTGCACGGTGCACTGACTGATGAAGGCCATCATGCCGAAAGCCTTCTTCACCACCTTGACTGTCTGTGTCACTACTTGTCCATGTGTTCTGAGGATCCTCTGTTCTACAACATCTCCTAGGCTCCAACCGTGAAAGTCCTATCTTGATTTGTCTTCACAAGATATATTATCTTGCACTTTTCCAAATTGAACTCCATTTGTTGTTCTTCAGCTCTGTAAATCCAGATAATCACTTCACTGTCAATGACACCACCTATTTTAGTGTCATCTGTGTAAAGGAAAAGCAGAGGAGGCTAGTTCTCCCCACAGTAGTGACTTACAAGACAGGTCAACCATAGCCACTATAACAATCCTGAGGCTAGGAAACTGGCAATGAGTGTGACTTCCATTTCAACTGGACAGAACAAAAGTGGGAGCCTGTAGCTCAGGCTGCAGAGGTTCATACAATTCTGCATTGATTGTTCTAGCAAAATCGACTGCTTTAGTTAAATTCCATAGATACTGCTGCATGGTGAGACGAAAATAGGAACACTGGTTCTTGTAAATTCTGGGAATAAAAAAAGAGGGCAGTGATCCCTTCTATGCCCCCTCTGTGGCTCTGCTGGGGTCTGTTCAAGTTTATCATCATTCAGCTGTATACAAGTGTGCTGTCAAACAAAACAATGTTCCTCTGGACCAAGGTACTCAGCGCAGTACATATAACTCACACACAGCACATAAAGTACTATTACCACAAATAAATTAACAAACAGTAAAATACGTCCAAGAAGATCAGCATTAAGCATACGATGAATTTAGGATGCAAGTCAAAAAGTAAAATGTATAATGTTACTGGTGCTTCATATGTGACGAGACCTCGCTGGTGACAGCACCAAGGGGAAGAAGCTATTTCCCATACTATCAGTTCTTTTCCTAATGCTACAGTACCTCCTGCCTGATGGTAGGGAGTCAAAGAGATTATGGGACAGATGGGAGGACTGCGTGCCTATTTCAGACATGCAGCAAAAGCAAAGCCTTACACGTTGATCGGAAGTAGTTTCCAAGTTCTGAATCAGTGGTTTAATTTGACGTGAGCTTCAATGGTTATTGGAATTAGCTTTCCTAAAGTCCAGTCAGTGTCTTTTGCAGCTAGTTTCTGGAGGTGTTAGTAAATGCTGTCAGCCTTGAACACTCATCCTTGCACTCTAGTGAAAATCTGGTGTGAATCAACAAGAATAAACCCACTGCGCAGAGTATTACTGAATTTCACCTGGTAACAGCAGCAGACATTATTCTGTGGGGCAGACATGTTTAGGTTGGCCTTCAGGGTTGTTCACCGTACACCTGCACTCATGCTGTGAATTTCTGGATAGACAGGAGATAGTAACACACACAAGATGCTGGTGGAACGCAGCAGGCCAGGCAGCATCTATAGGAGGAAGCACTGTCGACGTTTTGGGCCGAGACCCTTTGTCAGGGCAAAGCATTTCCAGCATCTGCAGACTTCCTCGTGAAGGAGGTAGTAATAGAAAGAATTCTTGGCTATTGTGTTTTACTGTGGGATAAGCTGATTATCCAGTGTGTTGTGTTAAATTGAACAGCAACATACAATTGCATTTCTGGGCCAGCAACTTCCATTGATAAGGAAGGGGAAAACTGAAAAGAAATAAAAAATACCCTCAGGGTATCTGTGAGTCAGCACCATTAGTCTGGCGGAGAGTGGCAGAAACCGAGATAGATCCTTGGCATCCCCAAGGGAACATCTTAGCACATACCTCCTGCATTGGACAGGCTTTTAATTTCTGTCACACTTCGAGAGGCTGTGCAGTGATAGAGCTGGTGTCTCAGGATGCCAGCATCAAGTTAGGAAAAGGGGAAGTACAACGAGATCTAGGTGTTCTTGTACATCAGTCAATAAAGGCAAGCATGCAGGTACAGCAGGCAGTGAAGAAAGTTAATGGCATGCTGGCCTTTATAACAAGAGGAATTGAGTATAGGAGTAAAGAGGTCCTTCTGCAGCTGTACAGGGCCCTGGTGAGACCCCACCTGGAGTATTGTATGCAGTTTTGGTCTCCAAATTTGAGGAAGGACATTCTTGCTATTGAGGGAGTGCAGCGTAGGTTCACAAGGTTAATTCCCGGAATGGCGGGACTGTCATATGTTAAAAGATTGGAGCGACTGGGCTTGTATACACTGGAATTTAGAAAGATGAGAGGGGATCTGATTGAAACATATAAGATTATTAAGGGATTGGACACACTGGAGGCAGGAAGCATGTTCCCACTGATGGGTGAGTCCAGAACTAGAGGCCACAGTTTAAGAATAAGGGGTAGGCCATTTAGAACAGCGATGCGGAAAAACTTTTTCACCCAGAGAGTGGTGGATATGTGGAATGCTCTGCCCCAGAAGGCAGTGGAGGCCAAGTCTCTGGATGCATTCAAGAGAGAGTTAGATAGAGCTCTTATAGATAGCGGGGTCAAGGGATATAGGGAGAGGGCAGGAATGGGGTACTGATTGTGTATGATCAGCCATGATCACAGTGAATGGCAGTGCTGACTAGAAGGGCCGAAGGACCTACTCCTGCACCTACAGTCTATTGTCTATTGTCTATTGTCATCCTTGGTTCATTCCTGACCTCTGGTGCTGTCTGTGTGGACTATGCACTTTAATCCACTATCATGTTTAGAGAGAATAGGGCTTGGGGTTCAGCAGGCAGCCTCGAGGTGCAACTGTGTTGTTAGTCAGCGAGAAGGGGATGTTGTTACCGATCCTCACAGATTAATGTCTCCCGATGAGGAAGTTGAGTATTCTGTGGCAAAGGGAGGTACAGAGGCTCAGGTCTTCAGTTTTAATGATGGTGTTTGATGGAATGATTGTGTTGAACACCAAAGTTACTTCCTAGCTGGGTTTTGTCTGTATGTTACTTATTCATCCACATCTCAAAGTCTTGTGGGTTGGAAGGTAATTGATACAGCAGGTTGTCCCTAACTTGTAGGTGAGTGAATGATGATTGGACAACAGCATACAATTCATTTAGCATTAGTATGAAGGTTAGCATGTATCAATGGGCTGAAGGGCCAATTTCTCTGCTGTATGATCCCATGCTGTTTCCTTGACCAAGAACATGAACATCCAATCAGCAAACCACATATTATGGAGCAAATGATCTCACAGCAAACAGAGTTCAAAGTACATTTATTATCCAGGTATGTATACTATATACAACCCGAAGATTCGTCTCCTTACAGGCACCCACAAAACAAAGAAAGTCAATAGAGCTGATGAAAAAGACTGTCAAACAGTCAATGTCCAGAGAAAAAACAAATTGTGCAAACGATAAAAGTAAGCAAATAACACTCAGAATGAAGTTCATGAAAGTGAGTCCACAAGCCGTCCCTCACCTCCGACCTGACCCCGATGCCCTGCCCTTTTCAATCTGGCCCAACACTTCAGTCAGCAGTCCTCGGCTTCTTCCTCACTCTCGGACCCAGGATTGAGCCTCGCCACCTCAGCTCTGCTTTGCCTCCGCACCTCGCCTCAGTTCTGCCACACTGAATCTCCTCCACATCTGCTCCAGCAGTGGGCAAACACTGGCCCATTCCCTGCTTCTGGGCCCAGGCCCTGCTGCCTCCATTGTTCCTGTAGCCGTCCTGAACAAAGGCAGGCCTTACAGGCGGTTCGAAAGCTAAACTCCAAAAGGGAAGTTACAGGCTATTGATCGCAATGATCGTATCCTAGAAAAAGTGTGTTCAATACGTTAATTTGTGCTTTTGTTTGCTACCAGCAAGTCATGGCTGTGTTTCACCAGCACCATCTTAAACCATGCAGCAGGTTAGTGTGAAGTTCCCAGCTGCTCATGCTGAGCTCATTTACTCTCCCTGCCAGTTTCCTGGGGTTTTGTCATCTATGCCCGCTTTGAAAGGGAGAACACAACTACAGCTGTGAAGATCCCTGCTGCACTTGATGACCCTGTGATCTCTGTCTCAGAGGCCGATGTTAGGCTGTCTTTAAAGAGAGTGAACCCTCACAAGGCGGAAGGTCCTGATGGAGTACCTGGTAAGGCTCTGAAAACCTGTGCCAAACAACTAGCGGGAGTATTCAAGGACATTTTCAACCTCTCACTGCTACGGGCGAAAGTTCCCACTTACTTTAAAAAGGCCACAATTATACTAGTGCCTAAGAAGAATAATGTGGGCTGCGTTAATGACTATTGTCCTGTAGCACTCATATCGACAGTGATGAAATGCTTTGAGAGGTTGGTCATGACTAGACTGAACTCCTGCCTCAGCAAGGACCTGGACCCACTGTAATTTGCCTGTTGCCACAATAGGTCAACGGCAGATGCAATCTCAATGGCTCTCCACATGGCATTAGACCACCTGGACAACACAAACACCTAAGTCAGGATGCTGTTCATTGATTATAGTTCAGCATTTAATACCATCATTCCCACAGTCCTGATTGAGAAATTGCAGAATCTGGGCCTCTGTACCTCCCTCTGCAATTGGATCCTCGACTTCCTAACTGGAAGACCACAATCTGTGCAGGTTTGTGATAACATATCCTCCTCGCTGACGATCAACACTGGCGCATCTCAGGGGTATGTGCTTAGCTCACTGCTCTGCTCTCTGTATACACATGACTGTGTGGCTCGGCATAGCTCAAATACCATCTATAAACTTGCTGATGATACAACCATTGTTGGTAGAATCTCAGGTGGTGACGAGAGGGCATACAGGAGTGAGATATGCCAACTAGTGGAGTGGTGCTGCAGCAACAACCTGTCACGCAACGTCGATAAGACGAGAGAGCTGATTGTGGACTTCAGGAAGGGAAGTTGAAGGAAACACATACCAATCCTCAAAGAGGAATCAGAAGTGGAGAGAGTGAGCAGCTTCAAGCTCCTGGGTGTCAAGATCTCTGAGGATCTAACCTGGAACCAATATACTAATGTAGTTATAAAGAAGGCAAGGCAGTGGCTATACTTAATTAGGAGTTTGAAGAGACTTGGCATGTCAACAAATACACTCAAAAACTTCTGTAGTTGTACCGTGGACAACATTCTGACAGGCTGCATCACTGTCTGATATGGGGGAGGGGCTACTGCACAGGACCGAAAGAAGCTGCAGAAGGTTGTAAATCTAGTCAGCTCCATCTTGGGTACTAGCCTACAAAGTACCCAGGACATCTCTAGGGAGCGGTGTCTCAGAAAGGCAGCGTCCATTATTAAAGACCTCCAGCGCCAAGGGCATGCCCTTTTCTCACTGTTACCATCAGGTAGGAGGTACCGAAGCCTGAAGGCACACACTCAGCAATTCAGGAACAGCTTCTTCCCCTCTGCCATCCGATTCCTAAATGGACATTGAATCTTTGGACACTACCTCACTTTATTTTAATATACAGTATTTCTGTTTTTGCACGCTTTTTAAAAATCTATTCAATATACATAATTGTTTATTTACTATTATTATTTATTTATTTTATTTATTATTATTTTTTCTCGCTGCTAGATTATGTATTGCATTGAATTCCTGCTGCTGAGTTAACAAATTTCATGTCACATGCCTGACTCTCATTCTGAATTAATGCTGTTAGTAATTGAAGCCAAGTTCATGAGTGCAGGAATCTGTTAGTATTACACAAGGCCATATCTAGGGCAGGCCAGATAATTCTCGCTTTCAGTGTCAGTGCAATGAATTCCCTTTGATCACAGTATTATACCAGTTAGGAACAGGAGCAAGAGCACTTGGCTCTTCAAACCTGCTTTGCCATTCAATGGTTCAATGATTCAACTTAGTATCAGAGAATATACAGAATATACAACCTGAAATTCTTACTGTTTGCAGACAGTCACAAAACAGAAAAAAAGCAAAGAAGAAACAACATAAACATCAGAACCCCAAAAGGTCCCCCCGTGCAGTAAAAGCATCGGCATTCCCCCTCCCCCCACTTGCACCAGTAAATGCATTGACCCCCTCCCCCCACCATACAAGCAATAGCAAAAGCTCCAAAGCGAGATTGATCTAGAGTCTACCAAAAGCTGCAGTCCATTCCAACACTTCGGTATCTCAGACAGGTTCTCTCTCACTAGCGAGGCAGAGAGAGGTCGCTTCTGTACCAATGAGAATGGGAAATCAGCAACTTGCTGGTTCAATGTTAAAATCTTCTGCGTCACGTCTCCAAGTCTCCTGTCTCCTGACAGGCTCTTACTCAGCATCAAAGAGAGAGAGAGAGAGAGAGAGGATCACTGGAGGACAGAGGCTTTCTTCCGACAACAACGCAAACCGGCTGCTGTCTCAATGTTTTGGTCTCCCGCGACCTATCAGTCAGCAACATCGATGGGGAACTGGATCGTCCGCGGGCCACACCCCGAAGGTGCACATCCTCCAGGCCAAATCTGGAGATAGCGAAATGCCAGGCTGCATGGTGAGTCTGAGAATGAGAACCCACTGTTCGTAGAGAACCGTAGTTTGAACTGCAGCTGCAGATCACGAACTCCAACAGGAACCCAGTGACCTTGAAAAGAAAGGAAAGACATGAGAAAAGAAGAATAAGCTGATTAGTGGATGCCCAGGTCTGTAAAAACCTTTGGCACCATCTTTTCAAGCTCCTCCCACCAATAGTATAAACCACAGCAGGTGAACTACGATGAGGACATCCCTGTACCATTTTGTTCAGCTTGAGTTATGGTATCTAAATGGAAAATCACAAGCATTGTGCAGTAATGAGAATTAAGAGTTTCATTACAAGACGGTAGATAGCTTATGTGTGGGCAAATGAATGATTCTCTCTGGATTCACTCCTTTCTTTAAAAAGATGGCAGAGGCAGAACTTGAATATTTTGAAGCTCAGTAGTAATTATTAGAACAGAAACATAAAACAGTACGGCAGTGTACGTCCTTCCACCTGTGATTTTGTTGACCTTTTACCCTACTTCAAGCTCAGTCTAACCCTTCCCTCCTTCATAGATCATATCCATGTACCTACCTAAGAGTCTCTTAAATGTCTCTAATATATCAGCCTCTGCCAGCATCCCCAACAATGCATTGCAGGCACATATCCCTCTCTCTGAAAAAAGTACTGTAAGAGTCTTAGTCTGATTGCAAAGACTCACAGATCCCTGAGGGAGGACAAATGTTGTAGACAAGTGCTTCATTGTAGTTCTGTTCTGGTGTATATTAAGGTATATCACAGTGATTGCTTGTAAAGAATTTTGTAAGGCATCAAAAATCTACTAAAGTAACTTTAGCAAATAAAACTGAAAACTGACTGAGAAAGTTGTTACGGCAAATGACTAAAAGCGAGGTCAAAGATGGAGATCTTCAGGAGAATCTTAGTGGAGAGGAGAGGGCTGTGCCACGTGCAGCTGAATGCTCAACGATGAGGAGATAAAATAGGTGAATGATTAAGAGGCGAGGACTGCTACCTTTCCTTGGCTTTTATGCCACCTTTAACTTCCCTTGTCAGCCACAGTTGGGATATATAAGGTACCAAAGTGAGTAGGAATTTGGATGATTGGGAAGCTTTTAAAATCCAACAAAAGGCAACTAAAAAGGTACACGAAGGAAAAAGATGAAATACAAGGGCAGACTAGCCCATAATATACTAAAAGATTTTCAGTTACATAAAGAGAGGTGAGAGCTGATATTGGACCATTGGGAAATGATGTTGGTGAGGTAGTAATGGGGAACAAAGAAATGGCCAGTGAACTTAGTGACTACTTTGCACCAGTCTTCATTGTGGAAGACACTAGCAGTGTGTTGAGGTCCATGAATGTCAGGGAGCTATTTCTATTACAAAGGAAAAATTGCTAGGAAAACTCAAAGGTCCTTAGGTGGATAAGTCACCTGGAATGATGGACTACATCCCAGAGTCCTGAGAGAGTTTGCTGAAGAGATAACAGATGCTTTGGTCGATATCTTTCAAGAATCACTTGATTCTGGTACGGTCCCAGAGGACTGGAAGATTGCAAATGTCACTCCACTCTTTAAGAAGGGAGGAAGGCAAAAGAAAGGAAATTATAGGCCAGTTAGCCTAATGTCATTGGTTAGGGAAGTGTTGGAGTCTATTATGAAAGTTGAAGGTTCAGGGTACTTGGACACTAATGATAAAATAAGTCAAAGTCATAATGGTTTCTGTAAAGAGAGATCTTGCCTGACAAATCTTTGAGGAATTAACAAACAGGGTGGACAAGGGAGAAGTAGAGGATGTCATCTACTTGGATTTTCAGAACACATTTGGTAAGGTGCCACACGTGAGGCTGCTTAACAAGCTAAATTCCTATGGTGTTACAGGAAAGATAATGGCATGGATAGAGGAATGGCTGAAAGGCAGGAGCAAGTGAATGGGAATAAAGACACCTTTTCTGGTTGGCTGCCAGTGACCAGTGGTTTTCCTCAGGGGTCAGTATTGGGACTGCTACTTTTCACATTGTTTGTCAATGATTTGGATAATGGAATTGTTAGCTTTGTGGCAAAGTTTGTGGATGATATGAAGATAGGTGGAGGGGTAGTTAGTGTTGAGGAAGCAATGCGACTGCAGCAGGACTAAGACAAATTGGAAGAATGGACATAAAAGTGGCACATGGAATACAGTGTTGGGAAATCTATGATAATGCCTTTTGGTGAAAGGAACAATAGTGTGGATTATTATCTAAATAAGGAGAAGCTTCAAACATCAGAGGTGCAGAAGGAATTAGTGCAAAACTCCCAGGAGGTTAATCTACAGGTTGAGTCTGTGGTAAAGAAGGCAAATGCAATGTTGGCATTTCTTTCAAGGAGAATAGAATACAAAAACAAGGAGATAATGCTGAGGCTTTCTAAGACACTAGTCAGGCCGCACTTGGAGTATTGTCAACAGTTTTGGGCCCCATATCTCAGAAAGGATGTGCTGTCATTGGGGAGAGTCCGGAGGAGTTTCTCGAGGATGGTTCCTGGAATGAAGTGGTTTGCACATGAGGAACATTTGGCAGCTTTGGGCCTGTACCACTGGAATTTAAAAGAACGTGAGGGGATCTCTTTGAAACCTACCAAATGTTGAAAGGGCTAGACAGGGTGGATGTGGAGAAGATGTTGGGGGTATCCAGAACTAGAGGGCACAGCTTCAAAATTGTGAGGTGACCTTTTAGAACAGAGGGGTAAAGAGGATTTTTTTAACCAAAGAGTAGTGAATCTGTGGAATACTCTGCTATAAACTGTGAGAGAGGCCATGTCTGCGGGTATATTTAAGGCAGAAGTTCCTGATTGGCCAGGGCATGAAAGGATATGGCAAGAAGGCAGGTGTATGGGGTTGAGTGGGATCTAGGATTAGCCATGATGGAATGGTAGAGGAGACTTGATGGGCTGAACAGCCTAATTCTGCTCCTATGTCTATGGTCTTATGAAGTGCAGATATCTTAGTGTTTGGAGAAGATTACAGATATAGGAAGAGTTGAATCATTGAGAAACTTGAATAAAATATCCATTTTAAATTAATATGAAAGCAGTGGATGATGTAGGTCAGCATATGCTGAGGAGATGTGTGAACAGATCTTGGGAGTGAGGGCCAGAATACAAAGTACTTATAGACGAGGGATGATCATTGCCTATGTTAAGTTACAATCTTTCCATTGTGGAGATTTGGGCGCACAAGAACATGATCATGCTCTATATTTCATTTCCATGAACATTCCTGTACTAATCCCATACAGCCTGATTTCCTTAATGTCAAAAAAAATCTGTCTTGAATATACTCATTAAATGCCCCTCCCCCCATAGCCCACTTGGGTGGAGAATTCTGAAGATTCACTGCTCTCCATGTAACGAAACTTCTTTCCGACTTTGTCCTGAATAGCTGACCTTTATTTTGCTACCGTGACCCTTGATACCAGACATCCTAGTCAGTGGTGTACTCTGTCAAGAGCTGCAGGTGTTCTGTAAGATTCAATGAGATCACCTCTCGTTCTTTTAAACTCCAGAAGGTATATGCTAGGAATGTTAAATCCACCCTCCTGTGACAAACACACAATCCTAGTCATCAATCTAGTGAAACTTCACTGTAACACCAGTATAGAACCTAGAAAATACCACTGAACATTACAGAAACTATGGGCCCTTTGGCCACAATGTTGTACCAACCTTTTAACTTACCCTAAAGTAAATCTAACCTTTCCCTCCTACATAACCATCCATTTTTCTATCATCCAGTGCCTAAGAGTTTCTTAAATGTTCCTAATCTGCTTATCTCTACCACCATCCCTGGCAGGGTGTTCCGTGCATTCAGCAATCTCTGTAAATATCTTAAATCTAACACCCCCTTCATACTTTCCTTCAATCAGCTTTAAATTATGTCCCTCATAATAGCCATTTCTGCCCTGGGAAGAAATCTCTGGCTGTCCACTCAATCGATGCCCTTTGTCATCTCGTGCACCACTATCAACTATGTCCTTCCTTGGGCAAGGAGGTCTGGTTCGCCACTATCAGGTATGTCCTTCCTTGGGCAAGGAGGTCTGGTACGCCACTATCGGGAATGTCCTTCCTTGGGCAAGGAGGTCTGGTACGCCACTATCGGGTATGTCCTTCCTTGGGCAAGGAGGTCTGGCACGCCACTATCGGGTATGTCCTTCCTTGGGCAAGGAGGTCTGGCACTCCACTATCGGGTATGTCCTTCCTTGGGCAAGGCGGTCTGGCACGCCACTATCGGGTATGTCCTTCCTTGGGCAAGGCGGTCTGGTACGCCACTATCGGGTATGTCCTTCCTTGGGCAAGGAGGTCTGGTACGCCACTATCGGGTATGTCCTTCCTTGGGCAAGGCGGTCTGGTACGCCACTATCGGGAATGTCCTTCCTTGGGCAAGGAGGTCTGGTACGCCACTATCGGGTACGTCCTTCCTTGGGCAAGGAGGTCTGGTACGCCACTATCGGGAATGTTCTTCCTTGGGCAAGGAGTTCTGGTACGCCACTATTGGGAATGTCCTTCCTTGGGCAAGGCGGTCTGGCACGCCACTATCGGGTATGTCCTTCCTTGGGCAAGGCGGTCTGGCACGCCACTATCGGGTATGTCCTTCCTTGGGCAAGGAGGTCTGGTACGCCACTATCGGGTATGTCCTTCCTTGGGTAAGGAGGTCCGGCACGCCACTATCGGGTATGTCCTTCCTTGGGCAAGGCGGTCTGGTACGCCACTATCGGGAATGTCCTTCCTTGGGCAAGGAGGTCTGGTACGCCACTATCGGGTATGTCCTTCCTTGGGCAAGGAGGTCTGGTACGCCACTATCGGGTATGTCCTTCCTTGGGCAAGGAGGTCTGGTTCGCCACTATCGGGTATGTCCTTCCTTGGGCAAGGAGGTCTGGCACGCCACTATCGGGTATGTCCTTCCTTGGGCAAGGCGGTCTGGCACGGCACTATCGGGTATGTCCTTCCTTGGGCAAGGAGGTCTGGTTCGCCACTATCAGGTATGTCCTTCCTTGGGCAAGGAGGTCTGGTACGCCATTATCGGGAATGTCCTTCCTTGGGCAAGGAGGTCTGGTACGCCACTATCGGGTATGTCCTTCCTTGGGCAAGGAGGTCTGGCACGCCACTATCGGGTATGTCCTTCCTTGGGCAAGGAGGTCTGGCACTCCACTATCGGGTATGTCCTTCCTTGGGCAAGGCGGTCTGGCACGCCACTATCGGGTATGTCCTTCCTTGGGCAAGGCGGTCTGGTACGCCACTATCGGGTATGTCCTTCCTTGGGCAAGGAGGTCTGGTACGCCACTATCGGGTATGTCCTTCCTTGGGCAAGGCGGTCTGGTACGCCACTATCGGGAATGTCCTTCCTTGGGCAAGGAGGTCTGGTACGCCACTATCGGGTACGTCCTTCCTTGGGCAAGGAGGTCTGGTACGCCACTATCGGGAATGTTCTTCCTTGGGCAAGGAGTTCTGGTACGCCACTATTGGGAATGTCCTTCCTTGGGCAAGGCGGTCTGGCACGCCACTATCGGGTATGTCCTTCCTTGGGCAAGGCGGTCTGGCACGCCACTATCGGGTATGTCCTTCCTTGGGTAAGGAGGTCCGGCACGCCACTATCGGGTATGTCCTTCCTTGGGCAAGGCGGTCTGGTACGCCACTATCGGGTACGTCCTTCCTTGGGCAAGGAGGTCTGGTACGCCACTATCGGGAATGTTCTTCCTTGGGCAAGGAGTTCTGGTACGCCACTATTGGGAATGTCCTTCCTTGGGCAAGGCGGTCTGGCACGCCACTATCGGGTATGTCCTTCCTTGGGCAAGGCGGTCTGGCACGCCACTATCGGGAATGTCCTTCCTTGGGCAAGGAGGTCCGGCACGCCACTATCGGGTATGTCCTTCCTTGGGCAAGGAGGTCTGGCACGCCACTATCGGGTATGTCCTTCCTTGGGCAAGGAGGTCTGGCACGCCACTATCGGGAATGTCCTTCCTTGGGCAAGGAGGTCTGGCACGCCACTATCGGGTATGTCCTTCCTTGGGCAAGGAGGTCTGGTACGCCATTATCGGGAATGTCCTTCCTTAGGCAAGGAGGTCTGGCACGCCACTATCGGGTATGTCCTTCCTTGGGCAAGGAGGTCTGGTACGCCTCTATCGCGTATGTCCTTCCTTGGGCAAGGCGGTCTGGTACGCCACTATCGGGTATGTCCTTCCTTGGGCAAGGCGGTCTGGTACGCCACTATCGGGAATGTCCTTCCTTGGGCAAGGAGGTCTGGCACGCCGCTGTCGGGTATGTCCTTCCTTGGGCAAGGAGGTCTGGTTCGCCACTATCGGGTATGTCCTTCCTTGGGCAAGGAGGTCTGGTTCGCCACTATCGGGTATGTCCTTCCTTGGGCAAGGCGGTCTGGTACGCCACTATCGGGTATGTCCTTCCTTGGGCAAGGCAGTCTGGTACGCCACTATCGGGTATGTCCTTCCTTGGGCAAGGAGGTCTGGCACGCCACTATCGGGTATGTCCTTCCTTGGGTAAGGATGCCGGACCTGTATACAAAATTGCAGATATGGTCTCACCAGGGACTTACATAACTGAAACTACTAATTTTGTACTCATCCCCTTTCCAATTAAAGCCAACTATTCTGTTCATTTCTGTGCCTATGTATCGGTTAACTTATAGTGATTCATGTAGAAGGACTCTGTGTCCCTTTGGACACGAATACCTTACTAACTCTCACCATTGCACAGAACAATTGATCTTCCCATTTTTCTATGGAAAATATATTATACATTTTTTTGCATTATGTTCCATCTGCCTTCTCCTCCCATCCTTCCATTTAGCCTGAATATGTACTCCTGAAATGGCTCTGAATTGTCCTCAGAGGCCATACTGCCAGATAGCATTACATCAAACTTAGATATATTACACTGATCCCCTCGTCCACAATCTCAGTATGGGCTGTAAGCAGCCGGGCTCCAGCACTGATTCCTCCAGCTTGATTGTCACTGATACCCAAATTTTAAAAAAATTATGCTTTGATTCCTTTTTGTGCTCTGTCCATTATCCAGTCTTTTTAATCCATGCCAGTATAATACCCTCAATATTGTGTACTCTAATTCTGTTTTATAATCGCCTGTGTAATGCTTTTCTGAAGACCTTCTAAAAGTCTAAGCACATCCCAGCAACCCAATTCATTCTTGCCTTTTCTGCTGCTACAACATCCAAAAATGGACAGATTTGTCAAACATGATTCACTTTTGTAAATCCATATTGACTCCACCTAATCTTATTTTAATTAGTTACAAGCTCTGTTACTATCTCCTCAGAAACAGATTCCAGTACTTTGCAATACTTATGTCAGGCTAACTAGCCTGCAGATTTCTGTTTTCTCTCTTCCTCCTTTCCCAAGCAGTTGAATTAATGAGCTGCGTTCTGTGGAAACCATTCTAGAGTTAATGGAAATTCACTTACATATGGGCACAGGAGCCAGTGAAGCCTCAACACTTTTTATCCCTCACCAATTTTTATTGATGCACCATAGAAGGTATCCTATCTAGATGCATCTCAGCTTGGTATGGCCAAAATGGCAAGGAATTGATGAGTATTGTTCTTGAACCTGGTTCGTATCCTGAGGCACTTGTACCTTCTACCTGATGACAGCAGCGAGAAAGGATCATGGCCTTGGTGGTGAGGACCTTTGATAATGGATGCAGCTTTTCTATGGCAATGTTTAACATAGATGTACTCAGTGGCTGGGAGAGCTTTACCCATGATGTACTGGGCAGAATCCACTACCTTTTGTGGGATTTTTCTTCAAAGGCATTGGTGTTCCCATACCAGACCATAATGCAGACAGTCACACACTTACCACATCTATAGAAGTTTGCCAAGCTTTTTGCTGAAACGCTGGATCTCCACAGACTCCTGAGGAAGTAGAAGTGTTGTCATGCTTTCTTTGCAATTATATTTATATGATGGGATCAGGTCAATCCCCCCTGAGACAGTGACTCCCAGGAATTTAGTTACTGACCCTCTCCACCTCTGATTGTCCAATGATTACTGGCTCATAGACCTCTGGTTTCCCTCTCCTGAAGTCTACAGTCAGTTCCTTGATCTTATTGACAGTGAGTGAGAGGTTGTTGTTATTACACCGTCAACCAAATTTTCAGTCTCCCTCCTGTATGCTGATTCATCACCCCCTTTGATACAGCCCACAACAGTAGTTTCATCAGCAAACTTGCATATGGTGTTGGAGCTGTACTTAGCTACACATTCGTAGATGTGAAGTTAGTAGAGCAGGGGACTCCTATGCTTCTGTGCTGATGGAAATTGTGGAGCAGAGGTTTTTGCCAGTCTGAACTGACTGGGTTGTACAAGTGAGGGAATCCAAGATCCAGTTGAACAAGGGTTTAAGGATAACATGAGGGGGAATTTCTTTACTCAGAGAGTGATAGCTGTGTGGAACGAGCTTCCAGTAGAAGTGGTAGAGGTAGGTTCGGTATTGTCATTTCAAGTAAAATTAGATAGGTATATGGACAGGAAAGGATTGGCCCTGATGGTCCTGGCTGCTTGGAGGGACAGTGATTGTAGTCGTGGACAACAAGTCCACCCACAGTCTAATGGCCAGATGGAGCGGGTGAACTAAGATATGGAATGAACCCTAAGATGCCTGACCTTGAAAGACTGAACGAGCAGAGCAACCACTTGATGTGGCTAAAGGTCGCCCATGACACTTTATGCCACGGGGATGTGAGGAGGCTCAATGATACAGAAACTAATCTCCCCTGCGTGATCCTCTATCCTCATCGACAACACCAATGTCTGTTGCCGAATCTCCCCGGAACCATGCGAGTAGCCATCCGAGACAATTGCAGGCGAGGGCTGGCTCAACTTCTGCAATGATATGTTGAGTTGATGGGCAGTTCCCAAGTCCAGGAAATTTCCAGCTGCCCCAGAGTTCAAACCAAGACCCTGCTGCCCCCCTCACTGGACCCCTTCAGTTCGCGTACCGTCTCAACCACTCAACAGACGATGCCATTGCCATCACTCTCCACCTGGCCCTAACCCACCTGGACAAAAAAGACACGTATGTTCAAATGCTGTTCATAGACTTCAGTTCAGCATTCAACACAATCATTCCTCAGAAACTGACTGGAAAGCTGAGCCTACTGGGCCTGAACACCTCCCTCTGCAACTGGATCCTCGACTTCCTGCCATCTGGGAAAAGGCACCGAAGCATTCGGGCTCTCATGACCAGACTATGTAACAATTTCTTCCCCCAAGCTATCAGACTCCTCAATAGCCAGCGCCTGGCCTGACACCTTGCCCTATTGTCTTGTTTATTATTTATTGTAATGCCTGCACTGTTTTGTGCACTTTATGCAGTCCTGGGTAGGTCTGTAGTCTAGTGTAGCTTTTTTTCTGTGTTGCTTTTTACGTAGTTCAGTGTAGTTTTTGTAATGTGTCATGTAACACCATGATCTTAAAAAAATGTCCCATTTTTACTATGTACTGTACTAGCAGTTATGATCAAATTCACAATTTTTAATAAGTGACTTGACTTGAAAAGACCCTATCGTAACCGCCTCCACCACCGTTGCCGGCAGCCCACTCCACACACTCACCAGACTCTGCATAAAAAAACTTATTCCTGACATCTCTTCTGTACCTACTTCCAAGCACCTTAAACCTGTGCCCTCTCTTGCTAGCCATTTCAGAGCTGGGAAAAAGCCTCTGACTATCCACACGATCAATGCCTATCATCATCTTATACACCTCTGTCAGGTCACCTCTCATCCTCCGTTGATCCAAGGAGAAAAGGCTGAGTTCACTCAAACTATTCTCATAAGGCATGTAACATCCTTGTAAATCTCCTCTGCACCCTTTCTGTGGTTTCCACATCCTTCCTGTAGCGAGGCAACCAGAACTGAGCACAGTACTCCAAGTGGGGTCTGACCAGGGTCCTATATAGCTGCAACATTACCTCTCGGCTCCTAAACTCAATCCCATGATTGATGAAGACTAATGCATCGTATGTTTCTTAACCACAGAGTCAACCTATGCAGCTGCTTTGAGTGTCTAATGGACTCAGACCCCAAGATCCCTCTGATCCTCCACATTGCCAAGAGTCTTATCATTAATACTATATTCTGCCATCATATTTGACCTACCAAAATGAACCATCTCACACTTATCTAGGTTGAACGCCATTTGACACTTCTCAGCCCAGTTTTGCATCCTATCAATGTCCCACTGTAACCTCTGATAGCCCTCCCCACTATCCACAACACCCCCAACCTTTGTGTCATCAGCAAATTTACTAACCCATCCCTCCACTTCCTCATCCAGTTCATTTATAAACTTCACGAAGAGTAGGGGTCCCAGAACAGATCCCTGAGGCACACCACTGATCACTGACCTCTATGCAGAGTATGATCCATCTATAACTACTCTTTGCCTTCTGTGGGCAAGTCATTTCTGGATCCACAAAGCAATGTCCCCTTGAATCTCATGCCTCCTTACTTTCTCAATAAGCCTTGCATGGCGTACCTTATCAAATGCCTGGCTGAAATCCATATACAGTACATCTACTGCTCTCCCTTCATCAATGTGTTTAGTCACATTGTCTAAGGAGTTGGTGTTCAAGGGAGGGCATAAGATTTTTGGATCTTTGGGCTTTCTTCTAGGGAAGTTGGGACTTGTACAAAAAGAATGGTTTGCACCTGAACTGGCGTGGGATCAGAAGGATTTGAATCATCGTGGATAAAGCTAAGGAACTGCAGGGGTAAAGAGACACTGATGGGAGTATCCAAACGGTAGTAAGGATGTAGCCTAGAAATTACAGTGGGAGGTAGAAAATAAATGCCAAAAGGGCAATGTTACAATTGTCATTGAGGACTTGAATATGCAAGAAGAAAGGGGAAAATCAGGTTGATGCTAGATTACAGGAGGGGGAATTTCTAAAGTGCCTACAAATTGGGATTTTTGAGCAGCTTTTCGTTGAGCCCACTTGGGGATCAACTGTTATGGATTGGGTGTTGTCTACTGAACCAGTATTGATTAGAGACCTTATGGTAAAAGAATCTTTAGGGAAAAATAATTATAATATAATTGAATTCACCCTGAAATTTGAAAAGGAGAAGCTAAAGTCAGATGCATTACAATGGAGTAAAGGGAAATGCAGAGGCATGAGAGAGGTGTTGGTCAGAATTGATTGGAAAAGAACACTGGCAGGGATGATGGCAGAGCAGCAATTGATGGAATTTTTGGAAACAATTCCAGAAGGAACAGGATATATTCATCCAATGAGTAAGTAGTATTCTAAAGGAAAAATGATGCAACCATGGCTAACAAAAGTCAAAGCCAACATGAAAGCCAAAAGGAGGGCAAATTATAGAGCAAAGATTGTGGGAAGTTAGAGGATTGGGAAGCTTTTAAAAACAAGCAACTAAAAATGTCATTCAGGTAAAGATGGAATATGAAAGCAAGCTAGCCAATAGTATTAAAGAGGATACCAAAAATTTCTTCATATACATAAAGTGTAAAAGAGAGGCAAGAGTGGATATCAGACCTCTAGAAAACAATGCTGGAGATGTCATAATGGGGAACAATGAAATATTAGATGAACTGAATAAGTATTTTGCATCAGTCCTCACTGTGGAAGACACCAGCAGTATGGTGGAAGCTCCAGATATCAGGAGACATGAAGAGTGTGAAGTTACTATAAGTTGATGGAAGGTTCTTGGGAAATTGAAAGGTCTGAAGGTAGATATCACCTGGACCAGATAGTGTACACCACAGAGTTTTGAAAGTAGTGGCTGAAGAGATTGTGAAGGCATTAGTAATGATCTTTCAAGAATCACTAGATTCTGGAATGGTTCTGGAAGACTGGAAAATTGCAAATGTCACTCCACTCTTCAAGAAGGGAGAGAGGCAGAGGAAAGGAAATGATAGGCCAGTTAATCTGACCTGAGTGACTGGGAAGATGTTGGAATTGATTATTAATGGTGAATTATTAGGGTACATGGAGGCACATGATTAAATGGGCCATAGTGAACATGGTTTCCTCAAGGGAAAATCTTGCCTGACATATTTGTTGGAATTCTTTGAAGAAGTAACAAGCAGGAAAGACAATGGAGAGAGAATTAGTTGATGTGCACTTGGACTTTCAGAAGGCCTTTGTCAAGGTGCAACACATGAGGCTGCTTCATAAGATAAGAGCCCATAGTATTACAGGGAAGATTCTAGCATGGATAAAACAGTGGCTGATTGGCAGGAGGCAAAGAGTGGGAATGAAGGGAACCTTTTCTAACTGGCTGCCAGTGATTAATGGTGTTCCACAGGGGTCTAGTATTGGGACCAATGCTTTTTACTTATGTGACAATGACTTGAATGATGGAATTGATGGCTTTGTCAGAAGGTTTGCAGGCTATATGGAGATAGGTGGAGGAGCAGGTAGCTTTGAGGAAGTAGAGAGGCTACAGAAGGGCTTAGACAGATTGTGAGAATGGGCTAAGAAATTGCAGTGTCAGGAAATGTATGGTCATGCATTTTGGTAGAAATGAAAAGATTGGCTATTTTCTAAAAGCAGAGAAAATACAAAGGGACTTGGGAGTTTTGTGAAAGATTTTCCTAAAGGTTAATTTGCAGGTTGAGGAAGGTGAGGAAGAAAAATGCAATGTTAGCATTCATTTCAAGAGGACTAGAATATAAAAACAAGGACGTAATGTTGAAACTTTATAAGGCACTGGTGAGACTTCACTTGGAGTATTGTGAGCAGGTTTGGGCCCCTTTCCTTAGAAAGGATGTGCTGAAACTGGAGAGAGTTCAAAGGAATTTCATTAAAATGAATCCACGTTTGAATGGCTTGTCATATGAAAAGTGTTTGATGACTCTGGGCCTGTATTTACTAGAATTCAGAAGAATGAGGGACGACCTCATTGAAACATCAAATGGTGAAAGGCCTTGATTGAATGGATGTGGAAAGGATGTTTCTCATGGTGGGGGAGTCTAAGACCAGAGGACAGCCTCAGAATAGAGCGGCATCCTTTTATAACGAGATGAGGAGGAAGTTATTTTGCTAGAGAGTAATGTATATGTGGAATTATTTGCCACAGGCAGCTGTGGAGGCCAGATCTTTTTGCATATTTAAGGCATAGTTTGCTAGACATTTGATTGATCAGGGTATGAAGGGATACGTGGAGAAGGCAGGGTATCGGGGCTGAGAGGAAAATTGGATCATGATGAAATGGCAGAGCAGAGCCAATTGTCCAAGTAGATTTACTCTGTTCCTATATCTTTTGGTCTTATACAGGGGTCACCAACCTTTTTTGCAGTGTGGACTGGTTTAATATTGACAGTATTCTTGTGGACTGGCTGACAGGCGGGTGGGGGTGTTAATCACGACGGAGTACAGTGATATTCAAAGGGGGTTTCTTAAATCCAGTCTATTCCGCAATTTAGTTTATGTGGCTCTCAGCACTTGCATCTATCCCGCTTTTTTTTGCTCAAAAAACTCAATGGGTTTGTCTTTAACTGCCGGGTGCTTGGACTCAGGGTGCCGAAGCAGTTTTGAGGGCTTCATTGCCTCATTAGACAGCCTCCGGGCCTGAACTCCAGCCTCCCGCCCGCCCGCCACCAGACGCCTTGGCCAGGTGTGTCTGGTCGTGGGCGGGGTGAGAGGACAAGCTCTCCGGGGCCATGGCAGTCACAGTCCGGAGAGAGTGACCGACTGAGCAAGGAGTGCGACAAGATGCCCGCCCGCCCGCCCCGCCCTTGTAGGATCTATCGGCCGACAGAAGTTTGGCTTGAGGGATTACTTTCAGTAGATCGCAGCGAGGTAGCTGCTCTGCTATTTACGAAACCCTGAGCCTGAATTAGGTGGTCTGAGAATATTTTAGCACTGGGTTCCCCACGAACATTTGGTGTGCTAAACAGGTTCAGAGGTGGCACCCATCTGTCCGCGCTCCAGGCCGGTAGCAACGGCACTTCCCGCTGGCCGTGCAAGGCCAACCAGAGATCCCTGGTGTGAGGGTGTCACTGCATTTAGGCGAATGATGACCTGTTCAAGTTCAACAGTGGGCGTGACAGGGAATGAGGAAAGGTGCAGCTGACTCATATCGTTTCATAACGCCAAATCATATCATTTCCTTGCAGCCCAGTAGCACATGCTTTGCGGCCCGGTACTGGTCTGCTGCCCAGCGGTTGGGGACCACTGGTCTTATAAAAGGAAACACCTATACTTAGTCCAAAGTCCCGCAGACCTGAAATTGGGATTTGACCCCAAACGTTAACAATTCCTTTCCTCCCACACATGCTGCTTGGCACATGGAGTTCCTCCAATAGATTGCTTGCTGTTCCACATTCCAGCATCTGCAGTCTCTTGTATCTGCTGGCACAAGTCTTGCCTTGATCATTGAGGCCAACAGTCTTGCACCGCAGCCTGGTGATCACAACAGTCAGTCCAAAGGGAACAATCACTGACCTCCTCACACTTGTTCTCACCAACCGAAGGTCGTTAAGGGCAGCCACTCTTGCTCTCAGCAGCAGTACCTGTCCAGTGCTCACCCCCTGAAAGTCAGATAGTTGAGAGAAGAGGGGATCTACCTCGATGTCTGATATGATCATTGTGTACACAGTGAAGAGAAAGTGCATCATTGCATTGTGTCACATAGTGCACCTGCCCAGCAAGGCTAGAGGGTATTTTGTTCATGAGTCTGCTAGGTGTTAAATGTGTGAGGAAAGAGAAATATCAGGAAGCAGAGTGGTGCAGCGAGCAAAACCTTGCCTCACAGTAGCAGAGACTCAAGTTCAATTCTGCTTTTCCAGCACTGTTTGTCAGAGTCTTCCTTGTGACCTCATCGGTTATCCTTCTGGTGCTTTGATTCCCTCTCAGATGCTAAACATGTGCTGGTCAGTAGGTTAATTGGTCACAGCCAGTTACCCCTTGTTGGTAGAACTGAGGGGAGGTGTAGATGAGAATGTGGAGGGTTAGTATGCTATAGTGACTTTGGAGACACTGTATAGGAGGTTCATCAGGGTGAATCCAGAAATGAGGGGGCTAGACAATGAGAAGAGATAGAGTGGCCTGGGTCTGTACTCGCTGGAATTCAGAAGGATGAGAGGAGTTCTTATAAAAACGTATACAATTATGAAAGGGATAAATAAGATAGAGGCAGAAAAGTCGTTTCCACTGGTAGGCAAGGCTAGATCTAGGGGACACAGCCTCAAGATTCAGGGAAGAAAAATTAGGACAAAAATGAGGAGGAATTGCTTCTGCCAGAGGGTGGTGAATCTGTGGATTTCTCTGCCTAATGAAGTAGTGGAGGCTACCTCAGTAACAATATTTAAGACAAGGTTGGATAAATGTTTGCATAGTAGGGAAATTAAGGATTATGGGGAAAAAGCAGGTAGGTGGAGATGAGTCCGTGGCCAGATCAGCCATGATCTTATTGAATAGCAGAGCAGGCTCAATGGGCCAGATGGCCTCCTCCTGCCCCTATTTCTTAAGTTCTTATGTAATCTAAGGTAGCTGATGGTTAGCAGAGGCTCAATGGGACGACAGGCCTGTTTCTGTGCAAAATGATTTTTATGACACTATTTTCTCTCAGAGAAGCGTGTGCAAATTATTTCTAATTTTTCATTACTAAAGAGAAAAAGTGAAATAAAAACAGAAAATGCAGGACTTGAAACATCAACTGTTTCTCTTTCCACAGATGCTTTACCAGTCCTTTCCTTCATTTCCCAATATTATATCAGATTCACATCAGGTGGGTCAATATATGTTTTTCCAGGTGCCAAGCGTAGTGTTGGGTGTAGAGTGCACAGAGAACAAAAACGTAGACTGCATTATTTTCACATTTGGCAGCTTCACCTTCTGAGAGTTCAGGGTACAAAATATGAATTGACGTAAATGCTGGGGAAGAGACAAAGAACAAAAATGTAATTGGCAACGTCTTGCTGAGCTTGTAAATGGAAGTCAGGTTTAGTACTTAATAACGAGTGTAGAAACATTTTGACAGAGCACAGGTTATGGTTACAATTGCTGAAATGCATCACTCACAGTGTTACAGCTGGTAGAGCTGCCGTCTCACTGCTTCAGTGACCTAGGTTCAATCCTGACGCAGACACTCTGAGCGGAGTTTGCACATACTTCTCTGTAACAGTCTGGATCTTCTCCAGGTGTTAAGGTTGCCTGCCACATTCCAAACACGAGCAGACTGGTAGACTATTTGTCAGCTGCAGTAGCTTCTGGTAGGGGTGGGTGCTGAATCTGCAGGAGGCTGATGGGAATGTAAAGCAAGTTAAAATAGAATCAGTAAAAATGGTCAGTATGGGTGTGCTGGACTGAGGGACTCTCTGACACTTTGACATTATTCATTAAGGTCATGTACAAATCATCTCCACATCAGGGAGCATGATATATCATCTAGTTGAGTGGTGTCAGAGCAAAGACTTTGCACTGAACATTAGTAAGATCAAAGAAATGATTGTGGAGTTCAGAAAGGTTCAGATGAGGGCATACCCACCAGTCCTCAGAGGAATCACCAGTGGAAAGAGTGAGCAATGTCAAGTTCCTGGGTGTCAACATTTCTGAGGATCCATGCTGGGCTCAACATATCGATGCCGTTACAAAGAAGGCACAACAGCGGCTATATTTCATTAGGAGTTTGTAGAGATTTGGTATGTCTCCAAAGACATTCGTGAAGTTCTACAGATGCACTGTGGAGAATATTTGAACTGGCTGTGTCACCGCTTGGTTTTGGGGGAAGCTACTGCACAGGATTGAAAGTGGCTGCAGAAACTTGTGAACTCAGTCAGCTGCATCATGGGTACTAACCTCCGTAGTTTCCAGGACAGCGTCAAGGTGAGATGCCTCCAAAAGGTGTCATCCATCATTAAGGACCCCCATCACCTGGAAGTGCCCTCTTTTCATTGCTACCATCAGGAAGGAAGTAAAGAAGCCTGAAGCATACACTCAATAATTCAGGAACAGCTGATTTCTGAATGGACATTAAACCCATGAATTCTACCTCACTGCAATGCACACAACATGCTGGAGGAACTCAGCAGGTCAGGCAGCATCTCTGGAAAAGAGTACAGTCGATGTTTTGGGCCAACACACCTCAGCAGGACTAGAAAAAAAAAGATGAGGAGTAAAACTCACCTCCTGGCTTGCCGCGATCCTCCACCATTTTGTGTGCATTGCTTGGATTTCTAGCATCTGCAGATTTTCGCTTGTTTGTGATGAAACACTATTTCACTACTTTTTTTGCACTACCGACTAATTTAACTATTTTATTTACATATATACTTACTGTGATCCACAGTTTTTATTATTATGTATTGCTTGAACTGCTGCCACGTAACAACAAATTTCGCGACACATGCCGGTGATATTAAACTTGAATCTGAGGCTGATGGAAAAGCTGTTTGTAGATAACTAATTTAAACACCTGCAGCTGAGTCAGACCTGATAGATTCAATATCCTGATGTGTTCAATACCTTCTTCAAGTTGCAAGGGCTGGGCCTCCACATTCATTTTCACATGTACAGCTTTCACACCCTCAACATCATCTCTTACATTCGTAGAATCCGAATGACATCAAATCATTTGGGTGGAATTTGCCTTCTTTGACTAGACCGCACTAGTCCTTTGGCATCTTTAGTTTCTCAATGAACGTGAGTAGACCTGTCCTCACAGGGCCAAAGGTTTTGAGTTGACGTCCCAGTTGGGAGATAAGTGAAGCTGTGCTGGGAGAGTGCTGCACTGCTATCGAGACGTCACTCAGAGAGAATCGCAATAGTGGAAGTGGAATGCTGTAGAAGCAACACACTGTCAGATGGGTAGCTCCGAGTGAGTTACCTGCAGTTGGACGATGGGACTGAGCAACCATAACAGTCTTTGAGATTTATCCCACAAGAAGAAATAGAAGCAGGAGTAGGCACCTGCCTCTCAAGAATGCATGATTGTTGAATATGATCAAGGCTGATTTCATCTTACAGTCATAGTGTAATACAGCATGGAAACAGGCCATTTGGCCCACTGATCCATGCTGACCAGACTAAGCTAGTTTTATTTGGGTCTGAGTTTGTCCCATATCCCTTCTCAACCTTTCCTGCTAAAATGTCCTTGTTAATATTGTACAGATCTCAATTACTTTCTCACGGAGCTCATTTCATTTACCACCACTGTCTGCATGAAGAAGTTACCCTCAGCTCCCTTTAAAGCTCCCTGTCACTTAAAATTATGACCTCTTGTTGCTGGTTCAATTTTCCTGATCTATGGCCCTCAGTTTTTATACACCCCTATATGCTTGCCTCTCTGTCTCATAAATTCCCATAATTGAAGACTTAGCCTGCTCAATCTCTGCATCTCAAATTTCTTTTAAATTTTTGTGGTGGAGCCCCATTGCCCACAGTTTTCTGATCCTTCAAAAGATTACCTAGCTCCACCTTGAATACCAACTTCTCTGCTTTCAGATGGACAAAAGAGAGACCACTTGTTTGACAAGATATCTCTTTATAACTCAGTTAGCGCTGCTAACTGGATTCAACTCCCATTTGTGGGAGTTTGCAATTTGTATTACTTGGCACTGTGTCACTTCAGAAAAGTACTTCAGCTGCTGTAAAGTAGTTTGGGACGTCGTGATGTTAAGAAACCCACAGTACAAATGGAAACTATTTTTGGTACCCACATTGCTTAGCTAGCCAGCAGTGGTCTCAGAACCATGGTCAGAGAAGGTGAAGGGTCTACCATTGACTAACAGTGTGGAACAATGATAGTTCCACAGAGGGAATAATGGCTCAAACAGCAAAGCATTAAATGAGAATTTCTACATGAGTAATGGGGCCTGATGGATGGGCATTCTCATCGTCTTCTGCTGTCCTGTGCAATGCCACATCCTCCTATGGTTATGCCTGATTACACATCTGAATTGGAGCATCTCATGGACCATAAAGCCTACGTCCCATTACACCGAAGCTCAGAGAGCGTGTGACTTGATTAATTTAATTGAATTAAAACTAATTGTGCATAGTCAAGATCATTAAGTAGAAGATAGTTCTTTGTAATGCAGAAGTATTAATTCATATATCCATCACTATCGGAGGATATCTCAATATAGAAATTAGGGGTCATAGAGTAGTCAATTTTGCTAATTGCTTGTGATCTACAGATGCAGGCTTACAAATAAAGTTGGAAGCTACACTCCTTATCACTTGGATGCCTCAAGCATATACTCACTGTGCTAGGGTAGATTATATATTAACAAGAGTTAATATAGGGCTAATCTGGAAAGGAAAAGCTTTTCAGATACCCACTTAAATAAATTTATAGAGGGTTTCAAGAGAAGTTATTGAGAAATGACTGTACAGTCAGAGGAGTAATACTGAAAGAGTAATTCACTGTCAGAGGATTAGCACTAATGAATGATGTACAGCTGAAGGGATGTAACAAGGTAAAGATGAATTGTCAGAGGGACGGTACTGAGGGAGTGTCATAATGTCAGAGGGACAGTATTGAGGGAGTGTCACACTGTCAGAGGGACGGTACTCAGGGAGTGTCACACTGTCAGAGGGACAGTATTGAGGGAGTGTCACACTGTCAGATGGACAGTACTGAGGGAGTGTCACACTGTCAGAGGGACAGTACTGAGGGAGTGTCACACTGTCAGAGGGACAGTACTGAGGGAATGCCACACAATGGTTTTTGCAGTGTAATTAGTCCTCATTTTGTTAACAATTTCAAGTAGATTTGTATAAGAGTGTCACTGCTGGTTATGATTAACCTTGCTTTCAAGTGTTGGATCTTGCTCAGTGGATGCCAAATGCTTTTCTTCTTTGTCTGAAGGATCATTGTGTGTGCTGATATGAACATTCTTATCACCTCACCATGGTCTGGTGGCCTGTGATGATGATGTATTTGTACTTGGACATATTGATCATTCCCTTGGATTATCACTCTTTCATGAAAATGATTCATTTCTTTACATCTGCGTGGTTAGTTTAATTATTTTGAATCTGTTTCTGGATTTAACCCATATGGCCATAAGATATTGGAGTAGAATTAGGACTCTCGGCCCATCAAGTGCGCTCCGGTATTCCATCACGGCTGATCCAATTTTCCTCTCAGCCCCAATCTCCTGCTTTCTTTCCGTATCCCTTAATGCACTGACAAATCAAGCATTTGCCAATCTCAGCCTTGAATACATCCAGCAACGTTGTCTCCACGGCAACCTGTGGCAAAGAATTCCACAGATTCACCTACCTCTGGCTGAAGGAATTCCTCCTCGTCGGCGTTCTAAAAGGACACCCCTCTATTCTGAGGCTGTGTCCATGAAGCCCTGGTACCAGAATTGGCAAAGGGGCACTTTGAATCAATGGTGTAATTCATACTCAGTAGAACTCAACAAAATTGTCCCTTCTGACTGTAGACCTGGCTTTGGAATCATAGAATTATCCAACGCTGAACGAGGCCCTTCTGACCAACTTGTCCACACGAACAACTGCACTACTCTCCTTTTCCCTATGGTAGGTTATTATTCTTCTAAACCTTCCTAAATGTCCTTTGTAATTAGACCTGCCTCTCCAGCGTTCTTGGCAAGCTCATTCCATACACAATCACCCGCTCTGCAAAAAGTTGTCTTTCTGATCCCTTTTAGGTACATATTTCCGCCCTGGTTGCAGGGAAAACTGTCCCAACCTATCCTGCCTCTCCTTATTGCTTAACTTCTATTGTGAGGAATCAGAATCAAATCAGGTTTATTGGCCCTGACATGTGTAGTGAGATCTGTTGCTTTTGTGGCTTTGTGTAGTGTAAGACATAAAAAATGAATTTAAGTTAAAATGAAAAATAGCAGGAAAGAGGTATAGCAAGGAAGAGTTCATGGGTTCATGGACTATTCAGGAATCTGATGGCAGAGGGGACAATGTGTAAGCTGTTTATATATTGATGCTCGAATGATTGCGGTAAAGCTGGATGTTTGAGAAGCTGTTACATTGCTTGAGAAGCAGGCACATCACGTGGCTGTTCTCCAATAGGATTACAACATAAACGAACGTGTACATGAGCACTGAGGACTATCAAATGCTGCACTTCATAGTGTTTCCAATCCTTGGACGATATACAATTAATGGAAGCTGTGCAGCCGCAGGTTGTAACAGAAGCCTCTTATCCCACATAACAGCAACTGAATTATTTCTCACCTGTTACAGATTATCAATTTAAAGCCACTTTATTAAGTTACAGCACAATGTCGGCTTATTTTATAAAGAATTTCTCCTTTGTCCTTATAAATGTGAAGTAATAAAAATGCAAGATTATCACTTTAATCTCAAAATCTCTCCCTAGATATGTTATTAAAATTGTTTTTAATCAAAATGCTAAAATATAGTTTGCTGCCCCTTGCTGATCATCACAGACTAAGTCCCAGGGTAGAACGGGGTCACTGTTCTAATCTCTTCTCAATCTTCCTCACCGCAATACAGCACCTCACCTCCAACGAGCGTCCCACCAGAGTGGAAGCAACCTAGCACAGAAGCAGAAAGGACAATTGGACTCTTCGTTATGCGTACAGTGAAAAGCTTGTTTATACAGATCAAATCACTGAGCTAGGCAATGCAGAATAAAGTGTAAAAGGCAACACAAAGTGCGGTGCAGGTAACTGATAAAGTGCCAGATCACAACAGGGTCTATTTCGATGCCTTCTCATGCAGGAAGACAAGATTCAAGAGTCCGATAACTGGATAGAAGCAATCCTTGAGAATGTTGGTACGTGCTTCCAGGCTTTTGTTTCTTCTGCCGGATGGGAGAGAGGAGAAGGGAGAATGCCCGGGGTGGGTCAGGTCTTTGATTATGCTGGCTGCTTTACTGAGGCAGCAAGAAGTACAGACAGTGTCCCTAGAGTGGAAGCTGGATCCCGTGATGTGCTGAGCTGGGTCCGTACCGCTAAGCAGTTTATTGGGGTCACGTGCAGAACAGCTGCCATACCACGCTTTCTATGGTACGTCGATAAAAAATTGAACGGGAATTTCTCTGGCCTCCTGAGGAATGAGAGGTGCTGGTGAGCTTTCCTGGGCAGGCATCAATGTTGTTGGATTCAGGGATTTGAATTTTGCTCAGAAAGAACGTTCATCAGACAACAGCATCACTAGCATGCTCATACATTCATGAGACTTACTCTGAAGTTATTGTTGACATATCCATGAATGAGTGGGCTTTAGATTGAACAATTTTACCCAGCTGCTCCATATAAATTATGTGGCACAGCAGGTAGTGCTGCTGCTTCACAGATCAAGTCAGCCGGGAGCAATCCTGAGTTGATAGTGCAGAATTTGCACTCTCTCACTGTAACTGCATGGGTTTGCCTCGGGGCTCTGGTTTCTGCTAACATACCAAAGATGTATTGATAGATAGGTTAACAGGTTACTGTCATTTGACCATCGTGCAGAAAATCAGGGCTGCAGGAGGGAGAATGGAGGAGGGAAATAGGAGTGGGAATTGAGATTGATGGGAATGCTTAGACAACAAGGATCCTCATCACCCACAGCATCAATGGGAGAGAGTCTCTAGCAAGCTGGAGACATTCGGTTGGGTGCTGCTGGGACAGAGGGACCCATGTTCAGCTTCTCCACTTTTCTCGTATCGCAGTCCTCTGGAACTAACAAAAAAGTGTGAGTCCAATATTTCACTCCGGGGAAGAACAGAGTCTGTCCCACTGCCTCACTCTGGGAAAGGGCTGGGTCTGTCCTACTAGCTCACCCTAGGGAAAGACAGTGTGCATCACACCATTTCACTCTGGGAAAGGATAGTGTCTCTCCCACTGTCTCACTCTGGGGAAGGGTAATGTCTCTCCCACTGTCTCATTCTGGCAGAGGATAGTGTCTCTCCCACTGTCTCACTCTGGGAAAGGGTAATGTCTCTCACACTGTCTCACTCTGGGAAAGGGTAATGTCTCTCCCACTGTCTCACTCTGGGAAAGGGTAATGTCTCTCCCACTGTCTCACTCTGGGAAAGGGTAATGTCTCTTCCACTGTCTCACTCTGGGAAAGGATAGTGTCTCTCCCACTGTCTCACTCTGGGAAAGGTTAGTGTCTCTCACACTGTCTCACTCTGGGAAAGGATAGTGTCTCTCCCACTGTCTCACTCTGGGAAAGGGTAATGTCTCTCACACTGTCTCACTCTGGGAAAGGATAGTGTCTCTCCCACTGTCTCACTCTGGGAAAGGTTAGTGTCTCTCCCACTGTCTCACTCTGGGAAAGGTTAGTGTCTCTCACACTGTCTCACTCTGGGAAAGGATAGTGTCTCTCCCACTGTCTCACTCTGGGAAAGGGTAATGTCTCTCACACTGTCTCACTCTGGGAAAGGATAGTGTCTGTCCCACCGTCTCACTCTGGGAAAGGGTAATGTCTCTCACACTGTCTCACTCTGGGAAAGGTTAGTGTCTCTCACACTGTCTCACTCTGGGAAAGGGTAATGTCTCTCACACTGTCTCACTCTGGGAAAGGACAGTATGCATTCCATTGTCTCACTCTGGGAAAGGATAGTGTGTGTGTGGTACTTCTCACTCTGTGAAAGGACAGTGTGTATTCCACTGTCTCACTCTGAAGATGGAAGTATGTGTCCCTGTCTCACTTGTGGAAAAGACAGAGTCCTGGGGATAAAGATGAATGTGTGTCCCACCGTACCTGAGCATGAAATAACATTCCTAATTTGCTGAGGAACAATGTTTATCCCTCTGTGGTAGAATGAGAAAGGAGCCTTTATCTAATTAAATACCTTTTCCTCAATCAGTAACTTTCTCTGTGTGAAAGCTGAAAAGCATACTAAAATTACTCTGCCCATGAATTTAATTAAACCTTTGTCATACCCACTGAGTTAGCAGCAGCTACGTCCTTTGTATGGGCTGCTCAGTTGATGTTTAACTAAGTTTTAATTGAATGGATAAGCACCATTTCATTGGCTGATACTTATCAATTGGCCTTTAATACAGTTTAATGCTGCCAAGATTAAAATATTTCTACAACTTGACTCCCATTTCCACATAATCTATACATGCAACAGGCAATAGTGAATGAGATTACAACAGTAATTGCCATTTAAAGGGACCATCAGCAATAGGAAGAATAGCTAATAATCAATTTCAATTCATCATAGTCCTGTCTATTCTAATGCTTGCTTCTTTCTGAAGGTACCGCATTGCTGAAATCTGTGGCACATGGTATTGTAAAATGCTTAACTCCAACAAACAATCTGACGGAGGAATGAAGCCGTGAAATTGTCAATGCATTGGGTCCAAAACCTATACTGGAGCAGCACTTGGGCTTGAATTCCTTCCCCACAGATGCTGTTCGACCTGCTGAGTTCCTCCTACAGATTGTTTACTGCTCCAGATTCCAGCTTCTACAATATGTCGTGTCTCTCCAGTTCATTTCTGAGTCTTCTACAGTCAGATTGCCTCCAGCTTACTGGAGCAAGACAGAGAAAGGAATGCAGGAAGGATACATTTTGGTAGAGTACTCTGGAAGCAATTTATCCAACTGAAGCCCAGCAAAAGTGAATGTGTGGGGTACCCCGACCGTAAAGCTGTCCTTATTGCACACTGACTGGCACATGTTCAGGAAGACTGCAACCGATGGTGACTCTACCAACTTAGAGGAGTACACAGCATCAGTGACCAGCTACATCAGCAGGTGCATCGACAACGTCGCTGTGTCCAAGACCATCACTACACGCGCTAACCCGAAGCCATGGATGACCGCAGAGGTGTGTGCGCTGCTGAGGACCCGTGACTCCGCCTTCAGATCAGGCGACAAAGGCAGCCCTAACAACAGCGAGGGCCAAACTGTCCCGGGCCATCAGAGGGGCAAAGCGTGCACACGCCCAGCGAATCCACAGCCACTTCCAGGTCAGCGACGACACGCAGCGCATGTGGAAGGGCATCCGGGACATCACCAATTACAGGGCAACATCACCTGACTGTGCGGGTGATGCCTCCTTCCCAGATGCGCTGAATAACTTCTACGCTCATTTCAAAAATGACGTGGTAGCGAGGAAGTCCACCCCTCCTACAAATGACCATGTGCTGTGTCTCACTGTGGCTGATGTGAGGAGAACTCTGTGCTGGGTCAACCCACAGAAGGCTGCTGGACCAGATGATATTCCTGGCAGAATGCTCAGGGGGTGTGCAGACCAGCTGGCACTGACACCTTCAACATCTCACTGAGCAGTGTCGTTGTTCCCATGTGCTTCAAGGCCGCCACCATCATCCCCATGCCAAAGAAGTCTTCAGTGTCCTGCCCCAGTGACCACCATCCCATTCAACTCACATCCATCATTATGAAGTTTTTCGAGAGGCTCGTCATGAGGCAAATCAAGACCCTACTGCCCCCCCCCCCTCACTGGACCACCTGCAGTCCATGTACTGCCCCAACCGCTCAACAGACAACGCCATTGCCATCACCCTCCACCTGGACAAAAAAAGACTCGTATGTTCGAATGCTGTTCATAGACTTTAGTTCAGCATTCGAAACAATCACCTCTCAGAAACTGATTGGAAAGCTGAGCCTACTGGGCCTGAACACCTCCCTCTGCAACTGGATCCTAGACTTCCTGACTGGGAGATCTCAGTCAGTCCAGATCGGAGGCAGCATCTCCAACACCATCACACTGAGCACGGGAGCTCCCCAGGGTTGTGTGCTCAGTGAACTGCTGTTCACTGTGCTGACCCACGACTGTGTAGCAACACACAGCTCGAACCACATCATCAAGTTCGCCGATGACACAACCGTGGTGGGTCTCATCAGCAAGAACGATGAGTCAGCTTACAGAGAGGAGGTGCAGTGGCTAACGGACTGGTGCAGAGCCAACAACCTGTCTCTGAATGTGAACAAAACAAAAGAGGTGGTTGTTGACTTCAGGAGGGCACAGAGAGACCACTCTCCACTGAACATTGATGGCTCCTCGGTAGAGATCGTAAAGAGCACCAAATTTCTGGCGGAGAATCTCAACTGGTCCCTCAACATCAGCTCCATAGCCAAGAAAGCCCAGCAGCGTCTCTTCTTTCTGCGGCGGCTGAGAAAAGTCCATCTCCCATCCTCCAACCTCATCACATTCTACAGGGGTTGCATTGAGACCATCCTGAGCAGCTGCATCACTGCCTGGTTCAGGAATTGCACCATCTTTGATCGCAAGACTCTGCAGCGGATAGTGAGGTCAGCTGAGAAGATCATTGGGGTCTCTCCTCCCGTCATTACAGACATTTACACCACATGCTGCACCCGCAAAGCTAACAGCATTATGAAGGACTCCATGCACCCCTCATACGAACTCTGCTCCCTCCTGCCATTTGGCAAAAGGCACTGGAGCATTCAGGCTCTCATGACCAGACTATGTAACAGTTTCTTCCCCCAAGCCTTCAGACTCCTCAATACCCAGATTCTAGACTGACATCTACATCATTTATTATTATATTGAAATTTGTCCTCTACTGTGCCTATTGTCTTGTTTGTTAATTAACTATTTATTAATTAATTATTGTACTGCCCTGCACTGGTTTGTGCACTTTATGTAGTCCTGTGCATGTCTGTATTCTAGTGCAGTTCTTATGGTTTTATGTTGTTTTATGTAGTCTAGTGTAGCCTTGTGCTGTCTCACACAGTCTCGTGTAGTTTTGTGTTGTTTCATGTAGCACCAGGGTCCTGGAGGAATGTTGTTTCCTTTTTACTGTGTACTGTACCAGCAGTTTATGGTCGAAATGACAACAAAAAGTGACTTGACTTATTGAAATCTGGTACCTGCTGCAGACACAGCTTCAACATTAGAGTAGGGTCTGATCACCCTGTTATTCACTGCTGAGGGGAATGTGTCAATGAGCCCGCTTTCTCCTAAGCAGAACCCGGAGATATTTTGAATCCATACATGTGCAGGGAAACAGCTTTGAATCTGAATGAATATGACACCGCTATCACTGGCTTCATCGTCCTGCATGGGTGGATGTGTACCTTTCAGAATGTACTGAGTTTCTCAAGGCTCAAGCTTACACTGGACCAGAAGATTTACAGTTTGCTGATGGCTAGATCTGCAGTGTTTAAGACCAGTGATCAAAAACCCTAAAATTAGTCTCAATATGACCTTTGGAGTGTTATGTCAGAGTGAAAAAGCCTGTTCTGAGTGAAGTTAGAGATACCTTTGGATGCATGGCAGCTGTGATAGAGTTTGGATGCCATTACTTCCTATAAGGCAAAAGCTGATCGGATAAAATGGCAGTGATGAGCTGAACGTCATTTTATGTATGCTTTGATAGTGAGAGTAAAATCACACCTGTGCCAATCGGGGCAGTGTCAAGTGACCTTTGTCTCGGAGGCCAGTGCCAGGGCATCTTTCAAGAGGTTAAACCCTCCCAAGGTGTCAGGTCCTGGCAGTGGACGTGCTAGGATGCAGAAAACCTGTGACAACCAACTGTGTCTGGAGTACAAAAACATCTTCGTCCTCAGGCTGCTGCAGTTGGAGGCCCCACCAGATTCAAAAGGACATCAATCACACCAGTGCCCAAGAAGAGCAGTGCCAGCTGCCTCAATGACTATCACCTACTGTGATAAAGTGCTTTGAGAGGCTCATTATCTCTAGAATTAATTCCTGCCTGAGCAGGTACCAGGACCCATGCCAATCTGTCTACTGCCACAATGGTTCTATAGTGGATACAATCTCACTGCACTCCACTTGGCTTTGGAGCACCTAGACAACAGCGAAGCATAGGCATGGCTGCTGTTTATCAGTTATAGCTTGGTGTTCAACAATATGAATCTCTCAGAACTAATCATCAAGCTTCAAAACCTGGGTCTCTATACCTCCCTCAGCAAATGGATCCTCAACTCCCTTTCCGGGAGACCCCTTCAGTGTTGATCAGCAAGAACAATTCCTCATCACTGATGATCAACAAGGATGTGTCGTTAGCCCAGTGCTCTACACTCCCTACACTTATGGCTGCGTGGCTAGGGACAGTGCACTGTAAGTTCGCTGATGACAGCATTGTTGTTGGTCAAGTTTCAGATGGCCAGAGAAGGCACACAGGAGTGAGTCAGTCTGTTGGGGGGGGGTGGGGGCTGAGTGGTTCCACAGCCACAACCTCACATTCAATATCAGCAAGACCAAGGAATTAATTGTGGACTTCAGGGGAAGTCAGGAAAACATGCACCCACCCCCATCGAGTGGTGAAAGAAGGGTGAGAGCCAACACCTTGGAGGATTTAGCTTGGGCCCAACACATTAAAGCAATCATGAACAAAGCATATCAGCGGCTATAGTTCATTAGAGTTTTGAGGAGACGTACCAAATATCCCAAGATGGTTGCTGAAGAACACGTCTTTGTTGACATACCAGATGGACAGTCCATGCTGATTGGTCGCATCACGGCCTGGTATGGAGGCTCCAGCGCTCAGGATTGCAAGATGCTGCAGAGGATTATAGACTCAGCCAGCTCCATTATGAGAATAACCCTCCCCACCATCGAAGGTCTCTTCAAGAGTGGGTGCCGTAAGAAGGAGTAATCCATCACTAAGAGCCCAGGCCGCCCAGGACATGCCCTTTCCTCATTTGAAGACCCACACTCAATGTTTTAAGAACAACTTCTTCCCCTTCACCATCAGTTTTCTGAACCATTCATGAACCCATGAACAGTACGTTTTTATTGCTTTTGCATTTTAATTTGGAGGCTTTTCCATCTTTGATCAGTACTGTTGCAGTAGAACAGCAGATTTCACATCGCATATGGTAAGCCAATGAAAATTAACCTGATTCTGATTCTGAAGGCAGGTCAGCGGACTGGCTGTACAATCCTTGCCAACAGTAAACAGCACTGGACCAGTGCCTGAATTCTTAACAAGGAACCCTGCAGAGCTCAGCAGGAATGGTACGGAGATCTGTAGTGGCTTGCTGCAGTTTTAACATCGAACGCACTCACTTCTCATCACCAGCTGGGCACCAATCACTTGTACCCTGCAGAAGGGACACTAATACTGTAGTCACAGAGAGCCACTGACCCTTCCTCTGAACAGCACATCTGCTGTCTGGATGATTTCATGGACTCCTAGAGTTCTACAGTACAAAAGCAGGCCCTCTAGCAATAGTGTCCATATTGCCTGTCTATCGCAAGCCTGATTACCAACTTAATCTGTCATCAGCTGAACCATGGCAATTCAAGTACTTGTCCAGATGCCTCTTGGAAGTTGAGAGAGTCTCTGCTTCTCCACACAGTCAGGCACGGGGTTCCTGATTCCAACCATCCTTTGAGTAATAAAGTATTTTCCTCAGTTCTCATCTAAACCTCTTACCTATTGCTGCAAGAAAACCTATGCACTCAGTTATTGGCAGGAGTTTCTTATGATTTACCTAATATAAAGCCTTCATATTTTGGCATACCACTGTTATGCCACTCTGCAGTCCTTTTTGTTCAAAGGAGAACAAATCCAGTCTACCAAATCCTGCTGCTGTCCGTAAGGAGCTTGTATGTTCTCCCTGTGTCTGCATGGGTTTCCTCTGGGTCCCCCGGATTCCTCCCGCAGTCCAAAGACCTATCAGTTGGTAGGTTAATTGATCATTGTAAGTTCTCCTGTGATTAGACGAGGGCTAAATAAGTGAGCTGCTGGGTGGCGTTGATCGAAGGACTGGAAGGGTCTATTCCAAGCTTCATCTCAATAAAATAAACAAATAAAGTTTTCCCTTACCCCCCCCCCACCCCCATCCTCATCACATTCTACAGGGTTTGTACTGAGAGCATCCTGAGCAGCTGCATCACTGCCTGGTTCGGAAATTGCACAATCTCGGATTGCAAGACCCTGCAGTGGATAGTGAGGTCAGCTGAGAAGATCATCGGGGTCTCCCTTCCTCCCATTACGGACATTTACACTACACGCTGCACCCGCAAAGCAAACAGCATTTTGAAGGACCCCATGCACCCCTCATACAAACTCTTCTCCCTCCTGCCATCTGGGAAAAGGCACTGAAGCAATCGGGCTCTCACGACCAGACTATGTAATAGTTTCTTCCCCCAAGTCATCAGACTCCTCAATACCCAGAGCCTGGACTGACAACAACTTACTGCCCTCTACTGTGCCTATTGTCTTGTTTATTATTTATTGTAATGCCTGCACTGTTTCAATAAAAGCCGATATCTCGCCTTCACAACTCAGAGTGAGTTATTGATGGTGCATCAATTTTATTGACTGGAAGAAGGAACAAGCAGTGAGTGACCACCATACTACATCCTGGAGACTGAGAGGCTGGGCTCAGACCTTGATCGCCTTTATTCCGGGGTCTGTGGGAGGAGCCACAGGAGCAGTGAGCAGGGGGCATGTCCAGACAGGTATATGTAGTTCACCACAGTGGCAACCAGAGTAGTGCACTCCAACGTGATCTAATCAAAGATTTATAAAGTTGTATCGTAACCACCACCACTCTGATATTCTAAGTCATCGATACCGAAGGCAAGTATTCCAGGTGCCCTATTCTCTGCTCTTACTAGCGGACAGGTTGATGGAGTATTGGGACCACCTATAAACCCCAATGACTTTCCACAGTCAGCTGCTGTGTCCTGGTTGAACTTAGGGGCCCACTGTTTACCCCTGGAAAGTGTGGACCCCAAGGATGGACTCTTCCTGGGCATTGCACAATTGCTTTCAGTTGACCAAGCACTTCACTCAGCTTGCCCACAAGATGTCTTCTACCTCCCATCCTGATCTCCGCACCAAACTCTCTGGTGCCCTGACTCCTGGCTCTGGCAGTGAATGACGTTGCTGATCCCTCTCCTTGAGTAGGTCTTGTCTCAGAGGTAAGATCTAAAGGACAGAGGCTGGCAGCTGGAATCCACCCCTGCCTGATTGTAGATGGTGTCAAGGTGAATGGCACAAGGGAGGGGCGGTTGTGGTGAGGAGAGACGTGTGCTTGCACCATCTCTTGCTTTGAAGTGAATTAGATTGAATATCACCAGCATGTGTTGTGAAATTTGTTAACTTTACAGCAACAGTACAATGAATACATAATAAATAAAGGGAAAAAACAGAATTATAGTAGATATATATTTATGCCTATTAAATAGTTAAGTTAAAATAAGTGGTGCAAAAATGCAGAAATAAAACAGTAGTGGAGTAGTGGTCATGGGTTCAATGTTCATTTAGAAATTGTATGGCAGAGGGGAAAAAGCTGATTCTGAATCACTGAGTGTGTGCCTTCAGGCTTCTGTACCTCCCTCCTGATGGTAACAGTGTGAAGAGGGCATGTCCTGGGTGGTGGGGGTCCTTAATGATGTATGCCCCCTATCTTAAGGCACCACTCCTTGAAGATGTCTTTGGATACTATGGAGACCAGTACCCATGATGGAGCTGATTAATTTTACAAGTACTGTAACTTACTTTGATCCAGTGCAGTAGCCCCCCCCCCCACCCATAGCAGACGGTGATGCAGCCAGTCAGAATGCTCTCCACGGTACATTCATAGAAGTTTTCAAGTGTTTTAGTTGACAAACCAAATCTCTTAACCTCCTAATGAAATATAGCTGCTGTCTTGCCTTCTTTTTAGTTGCATCAATATGGTGTGTCCAGGTTCAGTCCTCAAAGATCTTGAGACCCAGGAACTTGAAATCTCTCACTTATTCCATTTCATATGCCTCTATGAGGACTCATGCATGTTCCCTCATCTTATCCTTTCTGAAGTCCACGGTCAGTTCTCAGTCTTGATGATGTTGAGTGCAAGGTTGTTGCTGCGACAGCACTCAACTAGCAGGTATATCTCGCCCTCTCGTCACCATCTGAAATTCTGCCAACAATGGTTGTATCATCAGCAAATTTATAGATGGCATTTGAGTGATGCCTAGCCATACAGTCATGGGTGTAGAGAGAGAGTAGAGCAGTGGGCTAAGTGAAGTGGTGGAGTGTGCTAAAGGGCAAGCAGAGTAGGGATTAGGTGCACTATTATCTTCAATAATTCATTCGCATTGTTGGTCCCCACCTCTGCAATGGCACTGTCTCTTCCATTGGGATGAGGACAAAAGGTACCACCTCCTGCCCCACCCACCCCACTGTTTATGTACCAGTTTCTGTCCCAAAAACAGGCAGAATGTGAAAGCTTTCGGCGTGGGAGGGGACAGGTAAGGCTTTTGTTGGTATCAAGCATGAGAGTGTTCAGTGTGAGTTTTGATTGGTGGATGAGGAGAGGCATGATGGTGCTAGACAAGACTCCAGCATCTTATCAGAAAATGTAGGATATTGAGCTCCCCATGTTGTGCAAATTTTACCTTTTTCTCGATGTCAAAACGAGCTGCAGATGGTTTTTCATTTCATCGTCAGCAACAGTGTGCCTTCTCTTTAAGAGCTACACACTGACATTAAGTCATATTGCTTTCCTTATGTCATCTGAGCCACTCTATACTAGCAGCTCAAGAAAGACTACAGATGTTACAAATCTGGAGCACACACAAAATGCTAGAGGACCAAGTCCAGGTGAAGGGCCTTGACCCAAAATGTCAACCCGCTATAGATGCTGCCTGACCCACTTAATTCCTCCAGAATTTTGTGTGTTGTACCTTATTTAGGCCTCTGGTTGAGCATTAGAAAAGGCTATGTGCATGATTTATGTAAGATGGCAGTATCCTCATGAAGACTCTATTGGATGCAGCAGATGTGGGTTAATTGTTCCTTATCCCTTCATGTACTGTCCAACTCAGTCCCTTTGGCTTTTCAGCAATATTACAGAGGATTATTAGATAGTGAACAGCATGGCAAGGATAAAAGTTAAAAAAAAAGGGCTAATTAAAGTCAATATAAGGCTGATGAATTCTTCAGAGAGCAGTCTGTTCAAGGGGTCAGAAATGTATATCTGGAATAATTTAAGTGCTGTAGGATTTTTAATTTCTTCTTCTAAGAAATATAGGTTACCCAAAAAGGTTAAGAAATCAAACACTTCAGTATTTTTATTCCACAGAAGAATGGCAGTTTTTATAAATAACACTAAACAAATATCTGGCCCAAAGCAGGGATAATTCCTCGAGGAGGACTTTCAGTTCCAGCAGTGACCAGGATGTCTAAGCAACAGCTGGTTAAATTACAGAGTCATAGCACAGAAACAGGCCCTTGTCTGTGTCCACCAAGTTGCCTAACTGAATTAAGTCAAGCTATGAGGGATACCTTCTGGGAGCTCCCAGTGATCAAAGTCAGTGTGCACTTTGCTGAACAACCATATGGTTATGCCTCTTACATTAAAGAATGCTCTCTCAATGTTCTTCCTTTTGTTATTTCCTTACGGAATTTCCTGCTGGACCACAATTCCTTGCCCATTACTATTATGTAATGCCACTATTTTTTCCTTCAGTTTTTTTTTTAGCTACAGTCCTACCAAACTAATCCATAATCTAAATTTAAATACCATATCAACTTCAAAATTCAGCAAAAGGGGATGAAGGCATTGATACAGGAAGGAAAGGTAAGCTGTTGTGAAGCATGAGAGTCAGGAGTCTTTGGAGGAGACTCAGAGGGTAGCGGAGGAGAGCTGTGAACTATTTTAAAGCCAAGTGAGATAAATTCTTCTAAAAGAAGGTTAAGGTTAGCCAGTCTTATTCAGGTGGCAGGGAGGGCTTGAGTGCTGTGTCATGCGCCCAACCAAGCCAGCTTCCAGGATTTAGACATTCTAACTCCCCAGAGTATGGCTAGCTGGTGCAACTTCTTTAAAGATTCAGCCAATCATGTTTTATGGTGCCAAGAATTGAGTATTTGTGATGAGCTACATATACCTGTCTGGACGCGCCCCCTGCTGACTGCTCCTGTGGCTCCTCCCACAGACCCCTGTATGAAGGCGATTGGAGGCACTGCTCCCCCCCTCAGTCTCCAGGATGTTGTGTGGTGGTCTCTTGCAGCTAATAAAAGCCTATAGTTCACCTCCCGTCTCTGAGAGTTATTAATGGTGCATCAGTATTTAAGGAGCACTTGAAGTGAGGTTCAGTGCTCAATCGTAAGCCTTACTAGTGATTTCATTTAGTGTTTGTTTTGTGCTCAGTTTGCGATCCTTGCTTTAGATACTCCAACTTTTGGGTCCAAGCCATCCTCGTTAAGGACTCTTGCCTCAATTTGACTGAGCCAACATGGACCTAGTGGGATATCGGAACCTTTCATCAGCTGTGCCAGCCGCAGCAAGAAAATCCAAAGACATCCTGGAAGTACACAACCCCCCATGTGTCAACTTCTGCAGGGAAGAAGCCAAAGTTGCTTTTGTGAGACAGTCAGCCGCTCTGCAGAACCAGTCCATCTTCTGACCCTGGAGAGGTTCAGTGGTGACCAAGGGTCTTCCTGTGGCTCCTGATACAATGTTCTTTAGTGTACGAACTCTAATGTCTCAACTCCCTTTCGAGTGCAGAAAAACCATAAAATATAGGAGCATAATTAGGCCATTTGGCCCATTGAGCCCTTTTTGCCATTTCATCATAGCTTATCCAATTTTCCCCTCAGCCTTAGTCTCCTGCTTTCTCCCCATATTCCTTCATGCCCTGACCAAGCAAAAATCTTCCAATTTCTGCCTTAAACACACAAACAGACTTGGCCTCTGGCTAAAGAAATTCCTCCTTATTTGTTCTAAAAAGCACCCCTCTAGTGAATACAGCCCAGAGCCATCAGATTCTCTTCATGTGACAAGCCATTCAATCCTGAAAACATCTTTGTGAACCTCCTTTGAACCCTCTCCAGTTTCAGCACATCCTTTTGTAGGTAAAACTGCTCACAATACTCCAAGTGGGGCCTTGCCAGTGCTTTGTATAGTTTCAACATTACAACCTTGATTTTATATTCTAGGCCTCTTGAAATGAATGTTAACATTGCATTTGCCTTCCTCACCACAGACCCAACCTGCAAATTAACCGTTAAGGACCGTGCCCTCTCGTGTTAGCCATTTCAGCCCTGGGAAAAAGCCTCTGACTATCCACACAATCAATGCCTCTCATTATCATAAACATTTCTATCAGGTCACTCTCATCCTCCATCGCTCCAAGCAGAAAAGGCCAAGTTCACTCAACCTATTCTCATAAGACGTGCTCCCCAGTCCAGGCAACATCCTTGTAAATCTCCTCTACACCCCTTCTATTCCTTCCACATCCTTTTTTGTGAGGTGACCAGAACTGAGCACAGTACTCCAAGTGGGGTTTGACCAGGGTCCTTTATAGCTGTAACATTATCTCTCAGCTCTTGAACTCAATCTCACAGTTGATGAAGGCTAATACACTGTATGATTTCTTAACCACAAAGTCAACTTGCATAGCAGCTTTAAGTGTCCTATGGACTCGGACTCCAAGACCCCTCTGAATCTCCACACTGCCAAGAGTCTTACTGTTAATACTATATTCTGCCATCATATTTGACTTATCAAAATGAACCTCCTCACACTTATCTGGGTTGAACTCCATCTGCCACTTCTCAGCTCAGTTTTGCACCTTATCAATGTTCTGCTGTAACCTCTGACACCCCTCCATACTATCCACAATATCCCAACCTTTGTGTCATCAGCAAATTTACTAACCCATCCCTCCACTTTTTTCTCCAGGTCAGTTATAAAAATCATGAAGAGCAGGATTCCCAGAACAGATCCCTGAGGCATTCCACTGGTCACCACCCTCCATGCAGAATATGACCTGTCTACAACCACTCTTTGCCTTCTGTAGGCAAGCCAGTTCCAGATCCACAAAGCAACGTCCCCTTGGATCCCATGCCTCCTTATTTTCTCAATAAGCCTTGCATGGGGTATGTTATCAAATGCCTTGCTAAAATCCATATACACTACATCTATTGCTCTACCTTCATCAATGTGTTTAGTCACATCCTCAAAAAATTCAATCAGGCTCGTAAGGCACAACCTGCCTTGGACACCGCCATGCTGACTATTCCTAATTATATTATGCCTCTCCAAATGTACATTAATTCTTGCCTCTCAGAATCTTCTCCATCAACTTACCAACCACTGAAGTAAGACTCACTGGTCTATAATTTCCTGGGCTATCCCTGCTCCCTTTCTTGGATAAGGGAACAACATCTGCAACCCTCCAATCCTCCGGAACTTTTCCCGTCCCCAATGATAATGCAAAGATCATTGCCAGAGGCTCAGCAATCTCCTCCCTTGCCTCCCAGAGTCACTTGGGGTATATCTCATCCTGTCCCAGTAACTTATCCAACTTGATGCTTTTTAACAGCTCCAGCACAACCTCTTCCTTAATATCTACATGCTCAAGCTTTTCAGTCCACTGTTAGTCATCCCTACAATCACCAAGATCATTTTCCATAGTGAATACTGAAGCAAAGTATTTATTAAATATCTCTGCCTCTCCACCGTATCCATCCACACTTTTCCTCTGTCACACTTGATTGGTCCTATTCTATCACGTCTTATCCTCTTGCTCTTCACATACTTGTAGAATGCCTTGGGGTTTTCCTTAATCCTGTCTATCAAGGCCTTCTCATGGTCCCTTCTGGCTCTCCTAATTTCATTCTTAAGCTCCATCCTGCTAGCCTTATAATTTTCTAGATTTCTATCATTATCTAGTTTTTTGAAACTTTTGTAAGCTTTTCTTTTCTTCTTGATTAGATTTTCAACAGCATTTGTACACCACGGCTCCTGTACCCTACCGTCCTTTCCCTGTCTCATTGGAATGTACCAATGCAGAACGTCACGCAAATATCCCCTGAATATTTGCCTCATTTCTGCCGTACATTTTTTTGAGAACACCTGCTCCCAATTTATACTTTCAAGTTCCTGCCTGATAGCTTCATATTTTCCCTTACTCCAAGTAAATGTTTTCCTAACTTGTCTGCTCCTATCCCTCTCCAATGCTATAGTAAAAGAGATAGAATTGTGATCACTATCTCCAAAATTTTCTCCCACTGAGAGACCTGACTCCTGCCCAGGTTCATTTCCCAATACCAGATCAAGTACAGCCTCTCCTTTTTAAGGTTATCTACATATTGTGGCAGGAAACCTTTCTGAACACACCTGATGAACTCCACCCCATTGAAACCCCTTGCTCTAGGGAGATCCCAATCAATATTGTGGAAATTAAAATCTCCTATCACAATAACCCTGTCAAATCTTGCACAAAGCCTCCCAAATCCCTTTGCACTGAAGTATTTATTTCTCCTTTTAGAAAATAGTCAACCCTTTAATTTCTTCTACCAAAGAGCATGACCATACACTTCCTGACACCGTATTCCATCTGCCCTTTCTTTGTCATTCTCCTAACCTAAGACCTTCTGTAGTTTCTCTACTTTCTCAAAACTACCACCTATCTTCATGTGGTCTACAAACTTTGCAACCAAGCCATCAATTCTTTCGACCAAATTATCAACATATAACATAACAAGAATCTGTCCCAACACAGGTCCTTGTGGAACACCACTAGTTGCTGGCAGCCAGTCAGAAAAGGCTCCCTTTATTCCCATTTTTTGCATCCTGACAATCAACCACTGCTTTATCCATGCTAGAATCTTCCCTGTGATACCATGGGCTCTTATCTTGTTATGCAGCCTCATGTGCAGCATGTTGTCAAAAGCCTTCTATAAAAATTCAAGTGCACAACATCAACCAATTCTCCTTTGTCTACTCTGCTTGTTACTATTACAAAGAACTCCAACAGATTTGTCAGGCAAGATTTTCCCTTGAGGAAACCATGCTGACTATGGCCTATTTTATCATGTGCCTCCAAATACCCTGAGACATCATCTTTAATAATCAACTCCACATCTTCCCAACCACTAAGGTTAGACTACTTAGCCTGTAGTTTCCTTTCTTCTGCATCTCTCTTTTCTTGAAGAGTGGAGTGACATTTGCAATTTTCCAGTCTTCTAGAACCATTCCAGCATCTAGTGATTCTTGAAAGATCATTACTAAGTCCCCCACAGTCTTTTCAGACCTCTTTCAGAAATCTGGGGAGTATACCGTCTGGTCCAGGTGACCTTATGGCTTCCCAAGAACTTTCTCTAAAGTTATGGTAACTTCACATACTTCATGGAAGTATGACGTATGAAGTTACATACAGCCCATGTTTTGAACCAGGACCCTTCATCAGGACTGGAAAAAAAAGATAAGAAGTCACCTTCTTGCTCTGACTTCCCATCCATTTTTCCAGTCTTGATGAAGGGCCTCCACCTGAAATGTCAACTGTCTACTCATCTCCATAGATACAGCCTGACTGCTGAGTTCCTCCAGCATTTTGTGTGTGTTGCTTGGATTTCCAGCATCTGCGGATTTTCTCTGTGGCAATCTGGTAGTTTTGTGGCTATCATTAATGTTTTTAGTGTCTCCATGATCTCACTTACAGAAGGAGCAAAAGCACAGCATAGAGAGGAGGGAAAGGAGAGGAAAGCAAAAGTTCAAGTCAGAAGATTAATGGGGGTGGGAACAAAGATTTTGTTAGTACTATATTCAATAACATAATAGGATCTGTGTAGGCGCGTGGCCAAGCGGTTAAAGCATTGGTCTAGTGATCTGAAGGTTGCTAGTTCGAGCCTCAGCTAAGGCAATGTGTTGTGTCCTCGAGCAAGGCACTTAACCACACATAGCTCTGCGATGTGTGCTAAGCTGTATCGGCCCTTGCTTTGCCCTTGGACAACATCAGTGGCATGGAATGGGAATGCAGCATGGGCAGCTGCCCGTCTCCCATACAACCCTGCCCAGGCCAGGCCCCAAATCCATGGTCTCGCGAGACTAACAGATGCTTATATTATTAATAGGATCTGGCCAGCTATGGTGATTGTACCATAGGACCACAAGACATTGGAGCAGAATTAAGCCATTTGACCCATCAAGTCTGCTCCACCATTTAATTATGGCTGAATTACTTTCCTTCTCAGCCTCACCTATCCTTTACATAATCCACAAACTTTGCCACAAAACGATCAATTCCATCATCTAGATCATTAACATATAACGTTAAAAGTAGTGCACCCAACAGTGACCCCTGTGGAACTCTACTAGTTACAAGCAGCCAACCTGAAAATGCCCCCTTTATTCCTACTCTTTGCCTCCTGTCAGTCAGTCAATCTTCCATCCACGCTAGTATCTTTCCTGTAATACCGTGGGCTTGCCAATATCTTGTTAAGAGGCCTTGTTTGCAGCACCTTGCCAAAGGCCTTCTGAAAATCCAAATAATCAATATCCACTGACACTTCTTTGTCTGTCCTGTCTATTATTTCCTCAAAGAATTCCAATAGATATGTCAGACAAGATTTCCTCTTTAGGAAACCATGCTGACTTTGACCTATTTTATCATGTGCCTCCAAGTACCTTGAAACCTCATCCTTTATAATTTAATCTAAAATCTTGCCAACCACTGACGTCAAGCTAACTGGCCTACAAATTCTGTTCCTGAGTGACATTTACAATTTCCAGTCCTCTGGAACTATTCCAGTATCGAGTGATTCTTGGAAGATCATTACTAATGCCTCCACAATCTCTTCACCAACCTCTGAGATCCTAAGGCAAAGTTCGTCTGGTGCAGATAACTTGTCTATCAACTTCCCAAGCACCTTCTCCTCAGTAATAGCGACTACATTCACTTCTGACCCCTGATTCTGTCAAAGTTCTGGCATATTGCTGGTGTCTTACTGTGAAGGCAAACACAAATTATTTTTTCAGTCTGCCCGCAATTTCTTTGCTCCTCAACTTTGTCTCTCCAGCATAATTTTTCAGTAGTCTAATATCCACTCTTGGCTTTCTTTCATCATCCCTGAAGTCCCTTACATCTGACTTCCACCAGCTCCTTGCTCATGCCCCTAGTTAACTTTACTCTTGTAATACTGATACATCTGATTTTAGCTTCTCCTTCTCAAGCTGCAGGGTGAATATTATGATATTGTGTCACTGCCTCCTAAGGGTTCCTTTATTTATCAAATCTGGTTTATTGCACAATAACATATTCAGAATTGTTTTTCCCTTAGTGGGCTCAACCACAAACTGCTCCAAAAAGCCATCTCATAGGCATTCTACAAATATCTTCTCTTGGGATCCAGTACCAACCTGATTTTCCCAGTCAACGGTACCTGAATTTAAAAATCCCCCGTGGCCATCGTAACTTTGTTCTTTTGACATGCCTTTTCTATCTGTCATTGTAATTTGTACCCCGTAGCTGTCTATTGTACAGAGGCCCGTGTATAACTCCAATCAGATCCTTTTACCCTTGCAGTTTCTTAACTCAATCCACAACGGTTCTACATCTGATCCAATGACACTTTTTTCTTAGAATTGTTTCATTTTTTTAACCAACTGAGCCACCCCATCTGTTCTGCCCACCTGCCTGTCTTTTCAATAGGATGTGTATCTTTGGATGTTCAGCATCATCTTTCAACCATGACTCTGAGATGCCACAGCATCATACCTGCCAACTTCTAACTATGCTATAAGGACCCTCAACATCCAAGACGTGCTCTCTTCTCATGACTACCAGCAGGGAGGAACCTGAAGACACACACTTAATGTTTTAGGAACAGATTGTTCCACACTGCCATTAGGTTACTGAACAGTCCATAATGTCAAGAACACTACCTCACTATTCTGTTCTTTTTGCATTATTTATTTACTTTTTTTGTACTCTTATTGTTATTTATAGTCATTTTATGTATTGCACTGTACTGCTGTTGCAAAACAACACATTTCATGACATATTTTAGTGATAATAAACCTGATTCTGAACTCATCTACCTAATTTTGTTACTGTTCATTCAACTTTGATACCTTCAGTCCGGAGATCGCCACCCTTCTCAATTTGCCTGAAGTTAAATTCTTACCCCTTTCTTTTCTTGCAGTCTCCATCCCTTTTCCAAGCTGTTGAACTCACCTTTCAATTCTTTAATTTAAAGCCATATCCACAACCTTAGTTACATGATTCACCAGAATCCTGGTCCCAACTGGATGAGGTGGAGCTCATCACATTGAACATCCCTCCTTCCCTAATGTCACACAAGTTCAAACCCACTTCACCCACACTAATCTTTGAGCCATGCATTTGACTTCCTGATCTTATAAACACTGTGCCAATTTGTACAGTAGCTACCCACAGATTATTATCTTTTTGGTTCCCTACCTGCTCCCTTGGCAAAACTTCTTTCCTTGTTGTTCCTATGTAGTTGGTACTCACGTGGGAGCGTAAAAGCTGCCTCACCCCCCCCCCCCCCACTTCAAGTTCCTCTACAAGTTGAGTGAGATACCCCAAACCTAGGCACCAGGCAGGCAACACAATCTTTGGAACTCTTTATGACACAGAAATGTGTCTATTTTCCTGACTATACTATCCCCAATTACAACTACATTTCTCTTTTCTCCTCACTCTTGAATGGCTTCCTGAACCACAGTGCTATGATTTGGTTGCTCATCCTCCTTACAGGCCCCACACCCATCCACAGAAGGAGTTAGGATCTCAGACCTCAAGGATCTCAAGGACTGAGGCTCTCCACTATCTCTTGGATTCCTATACCTACCTGTTATAAAAACCTCCAACTTATTTCTGATTATTTGTTCAAGATCACTAAGACGTAGGCCTTTGAAGCTTCTGTGCAGACACTGGTTTTCACATTTGCTAGATCCTACTCTGACCAGCCATCAGGAGTGTTTCATTGGTAGGTTGGGCCCTCCGGAGGTCATGCAAGGTGCTTCTGCAGCATTCTTTCATCTCTGAGACCAATGGGTTCAAACCCTGTGTCAAAAGTGTGAGCTCAAAGACCAAGATGGTACTCCACTGTGTTACTAAAGGAGTAACTGTCAGGGGTGAATTCTTCAGGTGGGACAATAATCTTGTCCCCTTCATAAGTATTAAAGATGTTCTCCAGCTGTCTTGAAGGTCTGGGGAATTCTTTCCCTCACTCAGCATCAGAAAAGCAGATTATTTTCTTGTCATCACATCACTGTCTTGAGGGCCTGTCACATCCAAAATTAGCTGCTGTGTTTACTCCACTGAAGTAGCAAGCACACATCAAAACGGATTCATCAGCTCTCGTGCTTTGGGATTGTGTGAGAAGATTTAAAGAAAGGCAAGCTCTCCTTTCATGTTGACTCTAAAGAAAAACCAAGGAAACAAAATTCTGATTGCGTAACTGAGTATTTAGACTCGAGTGTCAGGTTAACTTCCCCGGACGCATGCAAAAGACTCATGCACACTGTAAATATTGGATGCAGGGATTTCTAGCTTAAATCTGTCAAGATACAGCTGCCAGAATCAAATCCCACTGTGGTTTTCTACTAGAAGTTCATCCTCATGTTTGCTGTCAGTGCATCCTGTAGTGGTGTCTGGGTTGTTTAACAGGACGTGCACTGCCTGTGTCTCTTCATCTCTTGTGTGTGACTGCAACCCATACCGCTGATACTATACTAGGCATCCTGAGGAGGATGTGGGAAAAATACAATACTATTCTTGTTCAAATGGCTTCTGTAATTCGAGTCTATACATAAGGCATTGTATATTCTGCCAAACTGGATGTCCAAACCGGAAACCACCACCAGAATGAAAACTGATGGACCATTTGATTAGAAATTCATACTTAACGACCATGTAGGAGCACTTGTAGCCCATGGACGGCACAGTGGCTGAGACTGTAAACACTCCCTTCCAAATGATGGTGCTCCATACAGCTCTCCTTCACTGATATTCACCCCCAAAGATAGAACGAGCAGTTTATTTGTGAAAATACAGATTAGGGCCCGGAGTAGGCTACCTGCTCTGCTATTATTCCAAGCCCGCTCTGGCTGGAATTTCATAAGGTCACGGAGGTAAAAGACATTGAGTAGCCAAAGAACAACCTGATGGAGAAAGTTGGGCAGAATCTGCAGTGGGAAGTATATAATTGATGTTTCAGGCTGTAACCGTTCATCTGGACTTCAGCTAAACACAAGATATGAGCTGACACTCTGAAGGACAACTGCATTGTAGGAGGTGTCATCTTCTAGGAGAGGCTATCTACTCAATCAGCGGGACATTAAAAGTTCAATGAAATTATGCTGAAGTGGATCAGGGGGATGGTCCCGATGAACTGTCCGACTGTGATCCCTCTGTTAACAATGCGATCGCAGACGGGTCTGGCCAGTGTCACAATGGAAGTGCTTGCTGGCTCTGCATCAGGTGCCTACTGCATTTGCTGCATTGCATCAATATGTGGAAATTATCACTGTGTCGCTGGCTCAGAAGTGCCCTGGGACATCCTGAGCTCTTTAAAAGCATCACACAACTGCAATCTGTTATTTCTAATTTGCAAACCACCTATGGTGTTCGCAATCTCAGGTGATTTAATGCAACCCGGCCCCAGATCCCCTCTCCCTATCCACCCGAGGGCATTCCTGGTAGCCCTCAGAGACCTGCCAATGTTTAATTCTGGAAGCAGGTCAGTGGAAACCCTTACCCTCCTCTACCAACATGGTGGCAGAGACCCAGTGTCCTGAGAGCTGAGCCAGGAGAGTGAGAAGGCTGGCTTGTGTGGTAGTGCAGATTGTGAGGTGCTCTGCCTTGGAGGCTGTCAGGGGCCCTGTCAGGGTCTTTCTGCCTGCCTCTCATGAAAGGATGTTACTGTGAGAGGGACCAGGTAGAGACACCTGTCCCCATCAGCGTTCCTTATCATACACTAGTCACTATCAGATTTCCATTTGTTTTTGGATTGGAGCTGACCACGTCTAGTGGGAGTGGATAATGCTTCCAGAGGAAGCAGATACAATTACAACATTTAAGGGGTGCTTGGAATGGTACTTGGATAGTAAACATGTAGAAAGATACAGGCATAATGTGGGTGGATAGATAGGCACTGTGGTTGGCATGGATGAGTTAGACCAAGAGACCTGTATGACTCTATGGAAGCAGCAGCATTAGTCGTTTACCATACCAAGCAGCTAATCACGCCTGGTCCTCTACCCTGACTCAGATGAAAGGAGCCATACATTTTTCACACTTCGCTGCCAAACCTAATGAGCTTGTACCGATTATAATGAAGTTATTAAAAGAATTTCTGCAGTACTTTTCATCTCTATTTAGTTTTCCAACTAAGTAACATAATGAGCCTGACACTGGACAGAAGTCTGTCACAGCAACTTTCCTCTTAAAATCCAGCTTAGGATCCACTGGGGTCCATAGTAGCTTGTGGGAAGGTAACCAATGATCAAGGTAAATCTTCTGATGACGGACGTTCGATCTTCACCTCAGCATCAATGGAATTTACTACATGTAGAGTATGGTGTCAGTAATGGAACGGCCATACCAGTGCATAAAACCTCCGACTCACTAATCTTGTTCAGGAAGAAAATCCGCCAATGTTACCTCATTGTTTGTAGCTGGTTCTACATCCAACAAATTAGGTAACCCTTGAAAAGCGTCTAAAAAACTTGCCAGCTGGTAAGAATAACAGAAGTCAATCTAGCTAGCAACATCTAGATCCTAACTCACGAGGGAGTGGGCCAGGCAGATTTGAAGATGACAGTTTCAGGGTCTGACAGTGTTCACTATTCATTGAAGTTTGTGAATCTGGGCTTCACTGCCAGGGCCAGCATTCGCTGCTCTTCCTTTACACAGAGTAGTGTAGTGGTTAGCACAGCATTGGGTGTAAAATCGGGGTTCTAATGCCACCGCTGTCTATAAGGAGTTTGTGCATTCTCCCCACGAGTGCGCAGATTTCCTCTGGTTTCCTCCCATGTTGCAAAGATGTGCGGTTAGGGTTAGCAAGTGATGGGCATGCTACGTTGGCACCGGGTTGCCCAGTACAATCCTCAGTGACTTGATTTGACACAAACAATGCCTTTTACTGTATGGTTGGATATACGTGCAACAAATAAAACTTAATTTTAATCTTAATCTTACTGTTCTTAAGAAAGTGGTGGTGAACTGCTTCTTGACCTGCTGCTGTAGCTCACTTTGTATGTGCCATCAGTCCCTGGTGGATGGAGAAAAGGCCAGTCATGTTGGGCAGTGTTGCAGAGGTTAGATGAAAGACCTTCCTCCTGGGTTTGATGGAAGACCTACAATAATAGCTCACTCAAGCTCCCATTAACCTAATTACAACCCGACCTTACACTCCATCCAAGGGGGATACAGAGGTTAAGATGTACTACAGGATTCCCTGATACCACACCTCAAATATGTGACCTAGAGATACATGCAGTCATCATTGTCCATTGTTTTTCCTCCAAGTCAGCCCCATCCTAATCTCCAATGCAAGACTGTGCCTTTAGGATGAAGCACAGTGAGAGGAACCCTGTTTGTTGATGCTCCCAGTCCACTGAACCTGTCATGGGAGGGTCTCGTGGTTCTCAGGGGCCCTTGCTGACCAGTAGATGTGTAGGGGAATGGGAACAGGATAATCACAATTCCCTCCTGCACAATTCACCTACAAAGATCTGATTACAGAACTCAGCCTTTCTCTGTCACTTCGACCCAATTTATAGACGAGGGACTGATTTTTTTTTTACCACTTTGCCTCTTTTACTGTAGGTCTTCAGATATCTCTGAGTCAGGCCTCCCGAGCTACATCACCCTGGGAACTACTAAGTAAAATAAAGTATGACACAGGGGCACAGGAAGGGAGAACTGAGTGCAATTCTGACCTCATTACAAAGACATAGAAAGGTTAGTTAGCCACTGCAAGTTGCCCTTGAAGTGCAGGTAGGTGAGAGAATCTGCAAGGAGTGGACAGAGAATTTAAAATGCATGGGATTAATGTCGAATCAGACTAAGAGGGAGGAGAAACTTGCAATTGGCAATTACACTACCAAACTGCATGGTTTTGACATGTGCAAGGAAACCAGGGCACACAGAGGAAACTCATACAATCACAGGAAGAATGTGAAAACTCCACACAGACAGCACAGGAGGTCAGGATTTAACCCACTGTCCCAATTTGACGAAAAAAGTTAGGAATGAAGAAGGAAGGAGTAATGCTAACAGAAAACAACTAAAAAAATAAGGAGAAAAAAGATGAAATATGAAATAAGCTAGCCAATAATATCAAAGGGGATACCAATAGTTTGTATTCAGATAGATGTAAAGAGTAAAAGAGAGGCGCGAGTGGAAAATAATGCTGGAGAGGTAGCAATAGGGGACAAAGAAATGGTGCAGGAACTGAATAAGTATTTTGCATCAGTCTTCACTGTGGAAGACACCAGCAATATGCCAAAAATTCAAGCCTTTCGGAAGGCAGAAGTGAGTGTAGTTGCTATTACTAAGGAGAACGTGCTTGGGAAGCTGAAACATCTAAAGGTGGATAAGTCACCTGCACCAGATACACCCCGGGGTTCTGAAAGTGGTGGCTCACGAGGTTTTGTGGAGAGATTTATTACGATCTTTCGAGAATTGCTAGATTCTGGAATGGTTTCAGGGAACTGGAAAATTGTAAATGTCACTGCACTCTTTATTTAGGAAGTGAGGAAAGCAGAAGAAAGGAAATTATAGACTGTTTAGCCTGACTTCAGTGGGAAGATGTTGGAGCTCATTTTTAAGGATGAGGTTCGGGATACTTGGAAGCACATGGTAAAATTGGCCAAAGTCAGCATGGTTTCCTTAAGGGGAAATCTTCCCTGACAGGTGGGGACTACACGGTTCCGGAATATTAATTGTGTAGTAGAGGAAGGTGAGGCAGAACAAGTGATAAGGAGGACACATGTACAGAGGGATGGTCTGATGGAACATGGAGTTAAATGTGTTGAAAGAATAAGTAAATTTAGGAAGGATAACAAAATTCTAAGGGCATATAGCCTGATGGGAGTTCGGGGAGCTGGGTTAAGCACAATAGGCAGCGATTCAAACAGAGAGAGGAGAAATGGGCTAAAAATTCTATATCTGAATGCACGAAGTGTCAGAAATAAGGCGGATGAGCTTGAAGCCCAGGTGCGAATGGGTAACTATGATGTTGTTGGGATAACGGAGACATGGCTGCAGGGAGATCAGACCTGGGAAATGAATGTACAAGTGTATACATGCTATCGTAGGGACAGAAATGTGGGCAGAGGGGGTGGGGTGGCCATGTTGGTGAGGAATGAGATTCCGTCCTTTGCAAGGGTGGGGGACATAGGATCAGGAGAAGTAGAGTCTGTGTGGATAGAACTGAGGAACAGTAAAGGCAAAAGGACCCTAATGGGTGTTGTCTACAGGTCACCAAACAGTAGCATGGATATTGGGTGCAAGTTGAATAGGGAGTTAACATTGGCATGTGGCAAAGGTAATGTCGCAGTAGTTATGGGGGATTTCAACATGCAGGTGAACTGGGAGAATCAGGTTGGTGCTGGACCACAGGATAGGGAGTTTGTAGAGTGCCTACGGGATGCATTCTTGGAACAGCTTGTACGAGAGCCGACCAGGGACAAGACTATTCTGGATTTAGTGTTATGTAATGAACAGGATTTGATAAGCGATCTTGCAGTAAGGGAGCCATTAGGAGGTAGTGATCACAATATGATAAGTTTTTATCTGCAATTTGAGAAGGATAAGGGCAGCTCGGAGGTGTCAGTGTTGCAGATGAACAGGGGAAACTATGGAGCCATGAGGGAGGAGCTGGCCAAAGTTGACTGGACGGATAGCCTAGCAGAAAAGACAGTGGAACGGCAATGGCAGGTATTCTTGGGAATAATGCACAAGGTGCAAAATCAGTTCATCCCCCGGAGAAGGAAGGATTCAAAGGGATGAAAGGGGCCACAGTGGTTGACAAAGGAAGTCAGAGATTGCATAGCATTAAAAAAAAGGAAGTATGACAGAGCTAAGGTGAGTGGGAGGACAGATGATTGGGAAGTTTTTAGGGAACGACAGAACTTAACTAAAAAGGCAATACAGAGAGAAAAAATGAGGTACGAACGCAAGCTAACCAGGAATATAAAGGAAGATAGCAAAAGCTTTTTTAGGTATGTGAAGAGAAAGAAGATAGTTACAAACAATGTTGGGCCCTTGAAGAATGAATTGGGTGAAATTGTTGTGGGAAACAGAGAAACAGCAGAATAATTTAATGAGTACTTTAGATCTGTTTTCACTAAGGAAGACACAAGCAATCTCCCAGATGTATGATTGGGCCAAGGACATAGGGTAACAGAGGAAATGAAACAGATTGGCATTAGGAAGGAAACAGTGATGAGTAGACTGATGGGACTGAAGGTTGACAAATCCCCAGGTCTAGATGGTCTGCATCCTAGGGTACTAAAGGAGGTGGCACTGGAAATTGCGGATGCATTGGTAATCATTTTCCAATGTTCCTTAGATTCAGGATCAGTTCCTGAGGATTGGAGAATGGCTAATGTTATTCCACTTTTTAAGAAAGGAGGGAGGGAGAAAACAGAGAACTATCGACCTGTCAGCCTGACATTGGTGGTGGGGAAGATGCTAGAGTCCATTATTAAGGATGAAATAGTGGCATATCTAGATAGCAGTGATAGGATTGGGCCGAGCCAGCATGGATTTACCAAGGGTAAATCATGCTTGACTAATCTATTGGAGTTTTTCGAGGATGAAACCAGGAAGTTAGACGGGAGAGATCCAGTGGATGTAGTGTACCTCGATTTTCAGAAGGCATTTGATAAGGTCCCACATAGGAGATTGGTGGGTAAAATCAAAGCTCAGGGCATCAGGGGGAAGACATTGACATGGATAGAAAACTGGTTGGCAGATAGAAAGCAAAGGGTAGCGATGAATGGGTGTTTCTTGGAATGGCAGGTGGTGACTAGTGGGGTGCCACAGGGCTCGGTATTGGGACCACAGCTGTTTACAATTTACGTCAACGATTTAGATGATGGCATTGAGAATAACATCAGCAAATTTGCTGATGATACTAAGCTGGGTGGCAGTGTGACATGTGATGAGGATGTTAGGAGAATTCAGAGTGACTTGGATAGGCTGAGTGAGTGGGCAGATGCTTGGCAGATGACGTTTAATGTGAAAAAGTGTGAGGTTATCCACTTTGGGAGTAAGAACAGGAAGGCAGATTATTATCTGAACGGTGTAGAGTTAGGTAAGGGAGAAATACAAAGAGATCTAGGGGTCCTTGTTCATCAGTCACTGAAGGTGAATGAGCAAGTGCAGCAGGCAGTAAAGAAGGCTAATGGAATGTTGGCCTTTATTACAAAGGGAATTGAGTACAAGAGCAAGGAAATCCTCTTGCATTTGTACAGAGCCCTGGTGAGACCACACCTGGAGTATTGTGTACAGTTTTGGTCTCCAGGGTTAAGGAAGGACATCCTGGCTGTAGAGGAAGTGCAGCTTAGATTCATGAGGTTAATTCCTGGGATGTCTGGACTGTCTTATGCAGAGAGGTTAGAGAGACTGGGCTTGTACATTCTGGAATTAAGGAGATTGAGAGGGGATCTGATTGGAACATATAAGATTATTAAGGGATTGGACAAGATAGAGGCAAGAAATATGTTCCAGATGCTGGGAGAGTCCAGTACCAGAGGGCATGGTTTGAGAATAAGGGGTAGGTCATTTAGGACAGAGTTAAGGAAAAACTTCTTCTCGCAGAGAGTTGTGGGGATCTGGAATGCACTGCCTCGGAAGGTAGTGGAGGCCAATTCTCTGAATGCTTTCAAGAAGGAGCTAGATAGGTATCTTATGGATAGGGGAATCAAGGGATATGGGGACAAGGCAGGAACCGGTTATTGATAGTAGATGATCAGCCATGATCTCAAAATGGCGGTGCATGCTTGAAGGGCCGAATGGTCTACTTATGCACCTATTGTCTATTGTCTAAATATGTTGCAATTGATCGAGGAAATTGCAGGAAAGATAGACAAAGGTGAGTTAGTAAATGTTGCTTATTTGGATTTTTAGGAGGCTTTTGATAAGGTGACACACATAAGGCTACTAAACAAGATAAGAGCCCAGAGTATTACAGGAGTTATACAAGCATGGATAGAAGATTGGCTGACTGGCAGAAGGCAAAGAGCAGTTAAAAAGGGGGCCTTTTCTGGTTGGCTGCTGATGACTGGCAGGGTTGGGACTGCTTCTTTTCATATTATATGTCAATGATTTGGATGTCTGAAATTGATGGATTGTGACCAAGTTTGCAGACGATACAAAGATAGGTGAAGGGACAGGTAGTATTGAGAAAGCAGGGAGTCTGCAGAAGGACTTGGAAAAGTTGTGAGAATGGACAAGGAAGTGGCAGATGGAATATAGTGTAGGGAAGGGTATGGGCATGCACTTTGGTAGAAGCAATATAGGCATAGATTATTTTCTAAACAGACAGAAAATTCAAAAATCAGAAGAGCAAAGGGACTTGGGAGTCCTTGTGCTGAACTCCTTGAAGGTTAACTTGCAGATAGAGTGGGTGGTAAGGAAGGCAAATACATTTCGAGAGGATACAATATAAGAACAAGGATATCATGCCAAGGCTTTATAAGGCATTGCTCAGACCATACTTGGAGTATTGTGAGCAGTTTTGGCTCCTTACCTAAGAAAAGATATGCTGTCATTGGCATAACAATGATTCCAGGAATGGATGGATTAACAGATGAGGAGCGTTTCATGGCTCTGGGCCTGTACTCACTTGAGTTTATAAGAATGAGGGAGTTTTCTCATTGAAAGCTATTGAATATTAATGGCCTAGACAGAGTGGATGTGAAGAGAATGTTGCTTACAGTGGGTGAGTTTAGGACCAGGGAGCACAGCCTTAGAATAGAGGAACATCCATTTAGAATAGAAATTAGGAGGAATTCCTATAGCCAGAGGATAGTGAATCTGTGAAATTCATTGCCATGGACAGCTATAGAGACCAATCATTGGGTATATTTAAAGTGGAGTTTGATAGATCCTTGATGAATCAGAGGTTATGGTGAGAAAGCAGGAGAATGATGTTGAGAGGGATAATAAATCAGCCATGATGGAATAGTAGAACAGACTCAGCAGGCCAAATTGCCCAGTTCTACTCCTATGTCTTATGGGCCTATGATCTAAAATAAAGGAAGAGGAATAAAAGGTGAAAAAGGAAAGGTGATTAAAGGAATGAAGGGCACCTAAGAATGTGAACCTGAGGGAGGCAAGATGGAAGAGGAATACAGTACAGTGGGAAAGTGGGCTAAAATAGACTGTGCAGCATTAAAATCAGAGGTGATAAGCTGAAACTACAACACAGGGCTAGGGTATGTTTGGGCATATTTTCATGCTTTCATTCTTCAAAGATTCGTTGAGAGATAGTGACAGAAAAACTGGGAGATGGAAAGATGGCTGAGTGAGAAAGTGAGAGTGTGAGTGACATAACTTCAGAGATAAGTGGAGAAACAGAGGATGAGACAGCGAGAGAGCTTGATAAGGAACAGCAACGAAGAGAGAAAATAGAGAAAGTAAGGCTTAGGAATGGAGAGAGAACAATGGCAAATGAAAAGATGCTAATTATAGAAGGAATGAATTACTTTCAGAGAGGGAGTCTGTGCTGCTCAGTGTAGTAGAACATTGCACTGATTCAAGTCCAGACCTTGCTCTGTGCTAGCTAAACTGATACTGGGGTCCTTACAATCTCCATGGTTCTGAACATGGAAAATCTGTTAGCGTTCCTGTATCTCCTGTGGGAAAAGAACATTTTATTTCTAGGTTAAAAATGGCCAAAGTTGGTATTAATGACCCCCTACTCCCAATTCCATTGCTGACGTCCACAGTGAAGGTTCAGATATGAGGACTGAGAAGAGGGATTTGGGTGCTGTCACTATTTGAAGTGATAAACTTATCACTTTCAGTTTGAGAATATGGGAAAATATGCACAGTATGAGAAGCTGGAAAGAATAAAGAGAAGATTGTGAAACAAAGGCAAACTACTTCCAGTGGCCCAGACTCTGTCATCTACTGTGCTTCCAGTGTCAGATAATAATCCCATCCCAGTCACCAGTGTCAGATATAACACCATCCCAGTCACTAGTGTCAGATAGAACACCATCTCAGTCACTGCTATAATCCCATCCTAGTCACCAGTGTCAGATATAACACCATCCCAGTCACCGCTATAATCTCATCCCAGTCACCAGTGTCAGATATAACACCATCCCAGTCACCGCTATAATCTCATCCCAGTCACCAGTGTCAGATATAACAGCATCCCAGTCACTGGTCTGCTATCTGTTGCCACACCTTCATCTCTGATCCAGTGTCTGAGGAACTGTTCTAATTTCCCTTGGCCAGAAAGAGGAAAGTGATTGATAGCAGTGATGGCAGTGGAAGAGTAGGAGGCATTTGGGTTGTCCAAAGAGGTGGTGTTGTGGGTGAGTGGATGTGAGGGTGGAACAACGGGTCTCACTGTCAACTACATGTTTTGATTTCACCACCATGAGCACTTCAGATGTTAGCATTTGACACAGATCACTGATTTCATGCAAAATTTCGCTGAAGTGAAAAGAAGCTGCTGCTGTGAATGTCCGTTGCTTCATTATGCTGTCTTCATTACCTAGGAACTGTCTGTTTCTTTGAAGAGCAGTGTCCAAAGACATATATTGAATCCACTAACCCCTCTGTACAGAATTGGAATCCCTTGAAGCAGAGGCTGCTGAGAAATGATTAAAGAGTCCTCAGAATTGCTCAACCATTCGCCAAATTTCTTTGATAAACTTAAATTCAGAGTAAATTATATTGGTGACTTATAACCAGTGGATAAAATTAGCACAGATCATAGAATCTCTGGATTATACTTGATTCTTTTTGGAAGGCTAGACTCAGGGAAACATCTGGGAAGGAGGTGACAGGGTGGTGAAGGGTCTGCTCAGTACTTTAAGAATGTATTTCAGTCACACTTTATCATGGGCCATTTCACAATACCAGTACTAACAGCACTCAGATTAATCTCCACAAGAATAACTAATTAATGAAACCAGAGAGAACTCTGCACACCATTGAAAATGCAGGGAGCTTTTTCAATACTTAAGGGTTCGTAACATTTCCAGCAAAGTACCAATCTTATTTTCCCAGTAGAGAGAGGAATCATTCAGCTGGTTAAAAGTGCCTCCATATTTCATGTTTAAAAAGAAAAGAAAAATATCTATTTGAGGAAAGGAATAAAGAAAATCAGCCATGCCTGCTGCTTCAAATCTCTGTCCCAATTACTGCCCGTTTCATATTAGGCCGCTCTTCTTATCCACGAGCTGAGTCTGACAATGTCAACCTACAACATGACAGCATAGAAACTCAATCATCTTTTTTTTTCAGTGCTCTGCATATGAAAACTGATTTCTTTTCTGAAGTAAATTATGATGACCTTTTCCCTTTCAAGTTGTGGAAAGCTGGCCTGCCGTTTCCAGCTGCGTACATCTGGGGTGTAGAGTGAGGTCTACACCTAAATCACATCATCCTGAATCCGACCTGTGACTGGGTGCTTTCCCATTGTGCTGTGACTTCATTGTAGCAGTGTGATTCACAGCAAGTTTCCAACTACATCCCAGACCTGTGCCGGTAGGTCTCTTTAATTCAATCTCTTGACCTCACACATGTTGAAATACGTCCCTTGTTCAATCCTTAGCATACTTGAGGACATCCAAAAATATCCAAAAACCTGCTGTCTCCAATCTATGTCAAATTAATCCACTGCCTTGACATTCTCCCCACCCACCACTCCAAGCCTCAAAATGGCAGCACGGTGGTAGAGGTTGTACAGCTCTAGTCTCACAGCACCTGTGATCCAAGTTCAATCCTGAGCTCGGCTGCTCGTCTTCCTGGAGTTTGCTTGTCCTCCCTGTGACTATGTAACTTTTCTCTTGGTGCTTTGGTTTCCTCCCACATGCCAAAAGTGTGAGTGTTGATAGGCGAACTGGCTCTGGTGAGTAGGTGAGTACTTAAATTTGGTCGGTGGGGGGGAGAAAAGCTGAAGGAAATGCATGGCACAGGAAGAACTGCAGATGCTGGTAATCGAGAACACTACACTCAATGTGCTGGAGGAGCTCAGCAGGCCCGGCAGCATCTATGGATGGGAATTAACAGTCCTGAAGAAGGGTCTCAGCCCTAAATGACCTGCTGAGCACAGTATGTGTATTACTGGAGAAAGTAAAATAGGTTAGGGTGTGATTAGTGTAAAAGGATAATGTTTTGTGCAGATTGAATGTTCTTTTCCTATGCTGTACCTCTCTCTGACTCTATGAAACTCTTCCAAAGTGAACCAGTGCAACCTAGTGAATGTCCTCATTGGGCGTTGCTTAATAGAGAGCTGTATTCCACTTGCAAGTGCCCAGGTGCCTGAGTCCTTAATTCTGCATTCTGTCTCCATCTCTCTGTCCTCCCTCTCTTGCACCATGCACATCAAACATTACAACAGTCTGTTAATAGTTCCAAGTCTCTCGACAAAGCAAGCTACAAGATTCTGCTGTAAATGGTGAGTTTCGAATTTTAACTCTTAACACCTGTTCCTTTGCCTTCTGCCAAGGACCCCGCCTAGATAGAAGATCGAAGTAAGTTGCAGAAACTTGTAAAATTAGTCAGCCCCGTTGTTGGTAGCAGCCGCCGTTGTGTCCAAGACATCTTCAAGGAATGGTGCCTTAGGAAGGCAACATTCATCATTAAGGACACCCACAATCCAGGACATGTACTCTTTTCATTGCTACCAGCAGGAAGGAGATACAGAAGCTTGAAGGCACACACACACAGAGATTCAGGAACAGGTTCTTCCCCTCTGCCATCCTATGGTATGCCCGAATGGATGTTGAACCCATGAACATGACCTACTTCTTTTTTATTTCTGCTTCTTTTTGCACTACTTATTTTAACTTAATTATTTAATAGATATATATACTTAATGTAACCCAGTTGTTTATTTTTCTATATACTTTATTGTACTGCTGCCATTATGTTAACAAATTTCACGACATATGCCGATAATATTAAACCTGATTCTGATTCTGTTTCATGACCACAAGATCCATCTATTGTTTCCTTCTGACTCGCTGTCATTCCACTTTTTGGCATTGACCACTCCTGCCTTCCACCTTTTCATCTGGTTTTGTTCTGTTCCATCTTCTGTTTCTCCTAAACCCCCCCCCCCCCGCATCTCAATCTGCTACAAATCCGTTCTCTCTCAAACATTGTCCATGTTTGAAGTGGGGTCAGCTGCTGCCTGACACACTGGCTACTCACATTTTATTTCAGACTCTAAGAATCTGCAGAATTTTGCCTTTTGAAAAACTCTATCAATTCCAGGAGAATCTTCTATTAACCCTTAAAGATTTTTTTTGGAGGAAGAGTCTTTGGGTTTCCTGCACTGTGTGAAAATGTGCTTCATAATTTACCACAAATGGTTTTGCTGCAATATTAAAATTGGGCCAGTTTACCAATTACCATCCAACATAATTTTTCTTTCAGTTCCATATCAAGAAAAGAGGATGTATATCATTGGATCAAATTCATCACCACGTCATTTCAAAAGCACACACGTAGGGTCTTCACCAGCAATGTTCTTGTGGGAAAGAAGGAAATGTTAACATACACCCTCAATTAATTAAGCAGTTTGTGCTGATGTTTCCAGCTGTGGGCTCAGTGCAACGTCGGAGTTCGGATATTCTTCCTGTGATTGCATATATTACTCCCTGGTGGTCTGGTTTCTTCCCACATTCTGGTTTGCTAGTGTGGGTCAATAGAAGAAAGAATGTATAGGGAGTTGATGGCATGTGTAGTAAAGGGGATATTTTAGAAGAATGCAGCGAAAGAGGACTAGCAGGTTTTCTCCTTTGGAACAGGCAAGGACACAATGGGCCAAACAGCCTCTTCTTGTGCCATGATCAGTATGGGAGGCTTACTCTTGCTGGAGCATTTAATCAATTTCTTCTCTTTGATTACATTTGAACCATAGGCCCCCTCCGTCTCCTCCCCCAGTCCCAATCCTCTAATGAACGGCATATTATTCCTCCTTCCCACCCAGTCATCGATGTAGGCTGCTGCTTTTGCCCTTCACTTAACTTTCAAACAGCACTGGCCAATAGAAACTATTAAGTTCATAGACTCTGGCTGCATTTTAATGGAGCCTTGCAGTCACGGTGACATTTGAGCTGCGAGTTTGAGGAAAGCCTGTATTCAGCACATCTGCAACTAATCCTTAAAAATGTCAATAGAGAACATAGAGATCCTAGTGGCAGTCTTCATTAATTATGAGAGATCTGTCTATTGAAAGAAAGAAAAAGAGAAAGAGAGAGAGAGAGAAGGGAAAATAAGCTTCTTAATTTTACATTAGTCAAACGTGTTCTATTAACTTTATCCATTTGGGAATTGTCCAGTATCTGCTTATATGAAGAGAGTGAGCATCGAGCTTCCAATACAATCAAAGTTTCCTCAGTACCCGCACTGAATGAGGCATCTCTGATCTCAAACAGAACCTGCCCCTCTTTTTGGGGTGCATTTGTTAACCACATTTCTGGAGTTCTGCTGTCTTCATTAGTGCAATGAGCAGGTTTTTCTCACGTTATGTAACTCACAACCAGGAGTAGCAGAGAAACACACTTGCTTATACAGTTGTTGAGACTCAGCAGCTCAGGCCATATTAGCCCTGTGGCACAGGATTTTAGAACCCATCAATCTTAAGAGTAGAAGTTATGCTTCACATTATTGAGCATACATATACTATAGTGCTTCCTCTTTATAATAAACTGAACAGCGCTATACAATATTCACACATATAATCTCACACATAGCTTTAAATCTATTCCAGTTATACAAATACTTTCATTCTTTCCCAACAACATCCCTTTCTGTGTGGTCACTCATGAGGCTTGTGAAATTAATGTTGATGTCTTCTCCAGGGCTTTTCATGACCCCTCTTGGATTCAGTGTCTCAGCCTCAGCTTCAATAGTCCTCTGTTTTTCAATGATTGCCTCTCAGGACTGACCAGTGACTCTTACATAAGTACATAAGAAATAGGAGCAAGAGTAGGTCATCTGATTCATTGAGCCTGTACCGCCATTCAATAAGATCATGGCTGATCTGACCATGGGCTCACCTCCACCTACCTGCCTTTCCTCCATAACCCTTAATTCCCCTATCATGCAAAAATCTACCCAACCTTGTCTTAAATATATGTACTGAGGTAGCCTCCACTGCTTCATTGGGCAGAGAATTCCACAGATTCACCATTCTTTGGGAAAAGCAGTTCCGCCTCATCTCCATCCTAAATTTACTCCTCCGAATCTTGAGGCTATGTCCCCTAGTTCTAGTCTCACCCACCAGTGGAAATAACTTTCCTGCCTCTATCTTATCCATCCTTTTTATCATTTTATATGTTTCTATAAGATCTCCTCTCATCCTTCTGAATTCCAGTGAGTACAGTCCCAGGCAACTCAATCTTTCCTCATGGTCTAAACTCCTCATCTCTGGATTCAACCTGGTGAAACTCCTCTGCACTGCCTCCAAAGCCAGTATGTCCTTCCTCAAGAAAGACAACCAGAACTGCATGCAGTACTCCAGATGTGGCCTCACGAACACCCTATACAGTTGCAACGTAACCTCCCTGCTCTTAAATTCAATCCCTTTAGCAATTGTAACCCCCTGGGTCGCCTCAGGCTCACTCAGCTCGTTCTCGTCTAGGGGGAGCAGCCTTTGGCTCCGCCAAACTGGGTAATCAGCTGGTGTGGATGCTGTGTGATGTCCCCGCCTCGCCCAAAAACAGACAGTACACCATAAGCGATTAAATGAGTACAATTTATAAAGGTTACTATAACTAAGTGATTAATAATGATACAGTATATATGAAGAAAAAGAAATAAAGAAAAGGCACCAAACTTATCAAAGTCCAAACCACTTCGTGCACAACCGTTGAAGCTCAATTACTGAAGTCATCTGGCCACCATTCGATCCCCTCCGAACTCCTCGACTCGCAGCTCAGGACCATCTGAAGCGGTCAACTAAGCACATCTAGCTTCATCTCCTCTCCTCGGGGTACCTCCTGGCCTCGGAACCCCGCTTGGGGTCTGTTCCTCGCCCAGTTTACAGCATCGCGTCCTCTCTCTCTCACCCCCTCGCGCCAATCTGCCCAAAAGCCCGTCAACAATCGCTTACAGACTCAGAAGAAAGAAAAACATTAATCCCAATTGGTTTACAAAGGAATACAATTCTCGTTATCAGTAAATTTTAACCCAAACAAGCTTCCAGCACTCTCTCGCAACAAAGAAGCATTCCTGCTTTTAACAAAACAAAGAAGCCCTTTTGATTACGTACACAGTAACAAAGAAAAAAGAAGAAATCCCCTTTACACAATAAAGGCCAACATTCCATTTGCCTTCTTGACTACCTGCTGCAATTGCAAACCAAACTTTTGCGATTCATGCACAAGCACTCCCAAGTCCCTCTGCACAACAGCTGCAATCTTCCACCATTTAAAAAATAATCTGATCTCCCAGTTTTCCTTCCAAAGTGGATGATGACCTCGCATTTACCAGCATTGGACTCCATCTGCCAGACCCTTGCCCACTCACTTACCCTATCTATAGCTCTCTGCCGACTCTCTGTATCTTCTGCACAATTTGCTTTTCCCCTCAATTTAGTATCATCAGCAAACTTAGATACACTACACTCAGTCCCTCTTGAGATTGTTAATACATATCATGAGCAGTTGCAGTCCCAGCACTGATCCCTGTGGAACACCGCTCACCACTGATTGTCAACCGGAATAACACCCATGTATCCCAACTCTCTGCTTTCTATTAGTTAACCAATCCTTTATCCACGCTAATACATCACCCCCAACTCTGTGCATCCTTATCTTATGGATAAGACTTTTATTTGGCATCTTATCAAACGCCAACCCCCTGACCATGGCTGGTGCCTCCCTCTCTGACAGTCTGGGTTCTTCCCTGTCCTCCCTTTCAAACTGGGCTGGACAAATCCTAACCACTATCTATTCAGCTTCCCTTCTTTCTCTCCATAGCAGCTGAAATTGCTTTAGATCCCCTCCTCATGTACTGTTTCTTGACATCAAATCCACCATCAATACTCCTGGTCTAAAAATAGAGAAACGCATGTTTCTTTGCAAGCTATTACCCTACTTTCAATGTTCCTTTCTCATCCTCGAATTCTTGAATATACTCTATGATCTGACTTCCCTGGAGGTCTATGCTTAAATACTTCCAATCGGGCTTCTGCCCTTGCTCCACTATTGAAATAAATTTTTATCAAAGCTAAAGTTTAAAACCCATATGACCAAGATAATTTATGCCAGCTTAACCTATCAGCAGCCTTTGACATGAATGTTAGGATTTATTTCAAAAGGACTAGAATATAAAATCAAGGATGTAATGTTGAGAATTTGTAAAGCACTGGTGAGGCCATGGAGTATTGTGAGCAGTTTAGGGCCCTTTATCTTAGAAAGGATGTGCTGAAACTGGAGAGGGTTCAAAGGATGTTTACAAAAGTGATTCCAGGATTGAATGGCTTGTCATATGAAGTGCTTTTAATAGCTCTGGGACTGTATTCACTGGTATTTGGAAGAGTGAGGGATGACCTAACTAAAACCTATCGAATGGTGAAAGGCCTTGATAGAGTGGAAGTGGAGAGGATGTTTCCTATGGTGGGAGAGTCTAAGACCAGAGGATACAGCCTCAAACTAGAGGGGCATCCTTTTAGAATGGAGATCAGGAGGAATTTCTTTAGCCAGAGAGTGCAGAGGAGATTTACAAGGTCATTTCCTGGATTGGAGAGCATGCCTTATGAGACTGGTTGAGTGACAAAGGATGAGGTGTGGCCTGATGGAAGTGTACAAGATGATGAGAAGCATTGATCATGTGGATAGCCGAGACTCTTTCCCAGGGCTGGAATGGTGAACATGAAGGGGCATAGTTTTAAGGTGCCTTGAAGTAGATACAGAAGAGATATTGGGATAAGTTTTCACACAGAGAGTGGTAGGTGCATGGAATGTACTGTTTGTGATGGTGGTGGAGGTACTCTTAGATAGGTACATGGAGCTTACAAAAATAGAGGGCTATGCAGTAGGGTAATTCCAGGCAGATTCTAGAGTAGGTTACATGGTCAGCACAACATTGTGGGCCGAAGGGCTTGTAATGTGCTGGAGATTTCTATGTTCCATGTTGAATCTGTAGAATTCTTTGCCACAGGCAGCTGTGGAGGCAAGTCTTTAGGTATATTTAAAGCAGAGGTTGATAGATTCTTGATCGGTCAGGCCATTAAGGGATATGGGGAGAAGGCAGGAGATTGGGGCTGAGAGTAAAATTGGGTCAGCCATGGTGAAATGGTGGAGCAGACTCAATGAGTCAAATGGTCTAATTCTGCCCCTATATCTTATGGTCTTATGGACACAATTAACCTTGTCACCTTTATCCAACTCTGTCCTATTGTCAACCTACCTATCCAGTTATGGTAACATCATTATCAACAGCAGTTATTCAGCTGACATCCATGCATAACTGTGGTATCCATCAAAGGTTGAAGCAGATTGGATGCCACTGTTACGTCATGCTTTTCCCATGAGGTGAGCTTCAGATGATGTACATGCACTTTCATGAAGACAGATAATTTTCCACCACGGGATCATTGTGCCTGGGTATTTCGTGACTTGACTATTCCTTGTACTATGGCAAGCCTCCCTAACTCTGGAGCAGGGGTTGCCGGTCTGGGGTCCATGGACACCTCGGTTAATGGTAGGGGTCCATGGCATAAAAAAGGTTGGGAACACCTGCTCTAGAGAGATACAGCATAGAAACGGGCCCTTCAAGCCACTGTGTCCATCCAACCAACAACCACTCGGTTACTCTAAACTTACAATAATCCCATTTTTGTTATCCTCCTCCCCATATTCCTATCAACTCCAACCACCCTCCCCTTCCCCCAGAACCTATGATGGACCTATCAACCCACATACCTTTGGGAGGTGGTGGAGGGAGGTAACTGGAGCACTCAGAGCAAACCAATGTGGTCACAGGAGGAGCAAGAAAACTCCACACGAGCAGTACCGGGGTCTGAATAGAACCTGGACCTCTAGTGCTGTGAAGCAGCGACTCTTTTGGCTGTACCACTGTGCTGTCCTACTCTTCCACCATCCAAAACTCTACTTCCTTTAGACTCTATTCACCGACCTAGAATGCTGCTGGTTTTAAAAAAGTATTTGATTTTGAAATTCTCAGCCATCATATGTACCCATACTCTCAAATCTCCTATCATGCTCGAACCTTTAATTCTCAAGGACAGAAGCAATATTGTAATTCAGACCTCTTCAACATCACTGTGATTAACACTACACCAATGGCTGTGCTCCGTACCTGCCATGATCCTCCTTATCACTTACCACTGTCACCATGGTTACCACAGCTGGTAGAGACACTGGCTCACAATACCAGGCACTTGGTCCTGTCCGCAGCTGCTGTCTTTGTGGATTTTGCACATTTCCCCTGTGAATCACCTGCTTTCCTCTGGGTGCTTTGGCTTCCTCCCACAATGATATTAGTCGAGGAATTGAGTTCAAGAGTTGGGAAGCTATCTTGTAACTTTAAAAACTCCAGTTAGCACCTGGAGTAATGCACTTATTTCTGGTCACCTTATTATAAGAATCATTTGAGGCTTTGGGGAGGGTGAGAAGAGGCTTTTCCAGGATGCTGCCTGGATTAGAGAGCATGTGCTAGATGAAAAGATTGGATAAACTTGAGCTGTTTCCTCTGGAATGGCAAAGGTGAATGGGAGATCTGACTGAGGTATAGAGGTTTACAAGATTATGAGAGAGAGATCTGATAGAAGTTTATAATGATATGAGGAAGTATGTTTTTTCCCCAGAGTTGAAATATCTTATACCAGAAGGCATGAATTTAAGATGAGAAAAGGCTAAGTACAAAGGATATGTCTGGAGCAAGTTCTTTTCACACACAGAGTAGTGGGTGCCTGGATTGTGCTGTCTAGGGTGGTGCTGCAGGCAATTATGATAGAGGTGTTCAGAAACCTCTTAAACAGGCACATGAATATACTGAAATGGAAGGATATGGACATACTGTAGATGGAAGGAATTACTTTAGTTGGATGTTTGATTACTAATTTAGTTAGTTTGGCACAACATTGTGGGCCAAAATGCCTGTTCCTGTGCTATGCTGTTCTATGTTCTATATTGCATGCTCTATGATCATCCAACAGTAAATTAACTCTAGTATGTAGATGAGTGGTGGAATTTTGGGAAAATTGATGAGAATGAGGGGAGTTTAAAACAATAGGATTAACATAGATGGGTGGTTAGTGGTCAGTGTGGAATAAAGGACCTGTTTCAATGATGCATCTCTGTATGACTTCGTGTGACTGGATTCGCTCCTCCATCCCACTATCATTTTAAGTGATTTGGCACTAGTATCTGTTTCGTATCTCTTACATAAATTGCATGAAATAAATGTAAATTATTACTGTCATTAAGACAAGTGGCTGCCAATTCTGTTTACATCATTAAAGAGCATAAGCATAGAGTTAATTACTTTCTGAGCTGTGGGGATTTCTGGCAAGATGAGAATCTAATGCCCATCTCTAGTTGCCTTTGAGAAGGTAATGATGAGCCATCTTCTTGAACCACAACGGGTCCTGATGAAGGTGCTGTCAGATTGCTGTTGGTGTTCCAGGCTTTTGACCTAGTAATGATAAAAGATAGGTGTATGACTTGGAAATGTGTCATGCACTTGTTTCTCTTGACCTTCTCAGTGGCAGATTTCACATGTCTGGGCATTAATGCAGTGCATTTTGTAGATATTACATGCTGCAGCCATGCCATGCTGACGCTGGAAAAAATGAACTTTTGGGACATTCAAAAAGGCTAGTTTTCCTTGGATGTCTTGCTCTTTGAGTGTGCTTGTACCTGCACTCATCCATCTAGGTTGAGAGTATTATTTCACGTTCGTGACCCATGCCTTGTAGTTGGTGGAATGGGTCCAGAGTGTCAGCAAGAGAATCAATCTCCACAGGAAACTCAGCTTCTGGATCTGCTCAAATAACTCTAGAATGTGTCAGATTGCTCCCATTGAGCTTCCGGTCAGCCATGAGTCTTGTATGTTAATGGTGGGGAATTGGCAATGGTAAAGCCCTTGAATAAGAAGGGTAAGTGTTTAGATTCTCTCATGCTGGAGATGGTCATTGTATGACAAGTTAGTGATGTAAATGCAGACCTGGACTGAAAGGTGGCAGATGGAGTTCGACCCAGAAAAGTGAGAAGTGATTAAATGAAAGGTTGAATTTGAGATGAGATTACAGAATTCATGGTAGGATTCTTAGCAGCGTGGAGGAACAAAGCGATCTGGGATCCAATCCAAAGTTGCCACACATGGAATGCCTTGCCAGAGGCGCTGGTAGAGGTAGATTAGGGATGTTAAAGAAACCCTTAGATAGGTACATGGATAACAGAACAATGGAGAGCTGTGTAGGAGGGAAAGATTAGACTGATCTTAGAGTTCATTAAAAGGTTGGTACAACATTGTGGGCCAAAGAATTTGTACTGTGCGGTAATGTTCCATGTTCTAAATGTTACCTACCACTTAATAACCCATGCCTAAATGTTAACTCAGTACTTCCTGCATAAAATCATAAACTACCTCATCTCCCAGGAGATTCTGGTGGAACATTGTGCAATTGGCAGGAACATTCCCACTTGGACTTTATAAAGGAAGGGAGGTCACCGATGAAGATCTGAAGATCATTGAGACAGGAGCACGGCCCTGAGAAACTCCTGCAGAGATGTTCTGGAGCTCGGAGACTTGGGTGCGTTCGGAGCATTGGACACTGCTTTGGCTATTCTGCCACAGGAAAAGGTTAAAACACAACAATGGCAAGGTGTGTCACAGAAGCAAATGAAAATGTGAGTTGGAATCATGATGAAGGCAATTCTCTTCTTTTGTCCTAAAAGAAACAGCAAGAACATGGATAAGCTTAAACGTAATGCCCTACCAGTGCACTTGTTACACAAATATCAGGTATAGTTTTTCTGCAACACCATCTCAACCCATCTGTCTTACCTTCTGAGAAGGAAGATATACTGAGTTATCTGTGCAAGAAATGGAAGCTAATCAGTTCATTTTGCAACAGTTTCACTTAAATGAGAGTAGACGTCAATTCACATGTTCCTTCATTCTTTGAGGTGACTCGAAGTTCTGATTGCGACGGCAGGGCCTGGGATTTGTTACGTTCATGCCGCCTGCTGCACTTACAACTCCAATATCACTTTCGTCTCACAATAGTACTGATATGTATTCCATGCCTTCCCATGCCAATTAAATTCTTAATTCCTTGCTATAGAAAGGGAGAAATACCTTGGACAAGCAAGGGTGCCAAGAGTCCAACCTATCCAAAGAAACCAATGGGGATGTATAATTCCACCAAAGGCCAATGATAGACATTCTTCTTGCCAAGCTGTCACTGAGGACCTTAAACAAATGAAGGTCCCATGATCAAAATGAAGAAAGGAGAATACAAAGATCTTCTCTTCATAAAGAATAATAAGATATGAAGTGGATTCATCGCTTGGAATCAGGTTTAAACCAGGTAGACACTAAGATTGTTGAATCTCCCCCGATAAGAGAGTTGGCACCCATCACATCGTCTGCCTCAACGTAGCTTGAGATTTGCCATGGGTAATGGAATGCACAAGTTTTCAAGTTGTAAAAATAATTACTCATAGCTACACTGTAAATGTAAAAACATTCTGGACTGCTTCAGGGAAAGTCACATCTCATAGGGAAAAGCCAATTAGAGGGAACAGTTTTGCTTCTTGAATCCATCCGTGTTCTGGTTTTGGTCAATTCTCTACATGAACAAATTTGGGTAACATTTTATGAAAGTGTAACTACAAGATTACAAGGAAAAGGTACCTCTATCACTGTAACTATTTACTCAACAGAGTCAACCAACTTACACTATCAAAAAGAATAGCTCTTTGTTTCCATAGCAACATAACCCAATGGCTATGGCCTCTCTGAGGAAGACAACATAATTAATCCCAATTGCCTTATTAACTTTCTGGCTGTTCACACCAAAGAAACATTTCCTCACATTACACTCAATGACATGGTCATAGGCTTCTCCAGCATTTCCATCTTGTGAGCCAAAAGTAACAGAATTTCAATTCATCTGTTGATCCGCCTACCTATCTATATATCTATCTATCTACCCATATCTATTCACCTATCAATCTATCAATCTTTCTGCTAATCATTTGCTAAGTTCTCCGGATTTCCTCGGGGAATAGAGAGGACTATACCAAAACTGTGGACACATATCATATCTGTCAGAATCAGCCTCGTGAGTACCTCAAGGACAATGAATTACTTTAAAGCACTGTCTTGTAGGCAATCTCTGAAATCCTTTTATAAACAGCAAGATCTTGCTATTTTGCTTTTGATGGTGTTGTCTGAGAGATAGAATTACAGAACACATATTACACAGAATGAGGCCATTCAACCCCATTCATACCTGGCAAAAAGCACTCTCCAGGCTATTTCCCCTTACAGCACTAAGGCTGTATCATCGAGCATGTTCAAGAATGAACAGAGTGGAAATGGTCATTGATTATGCTCTTCCAGCAGTTTAAAGTTCTGCTGCTTCATCACTGTCATCACATGGCTAATTTTTGTGACACCCAGCAACTTCTTTATCACACCCTTACAGCTGTGGAACTCCACTGGTAACAACCTTCCAGTTGCTAAAACACTTCTAACAATTCCTTCCCACAAACTGGTTTAGGATCCAATTTGTCAACTTCTTTGGATCCAATGGTCTTCCACTTGGGAGCCATGCGTGTGCCAACGGTCTTCATATTGACTCCACCACATGCAGCTCAAAGAATTAATCAGACGTGACTTTTTAAACTTGTGTAGAGTGATCTTGGATAATCTGTACCTTTCTCAATGAATTGTTATACAGAATGGATTTCAGTAAGTTGTCTGTCACTGAAGATAAACCGACTGACCAGTAATTACTTGGTTTACCCCTTGCTCCAATTGCAGAAAGTAGTATATCATAAGCAGTCCTCCAAACATTAGTGCCACCTGTAGAAAGGGAGGATTGAAAAGCTATAGACAAAGTCACAAGTAATCACTTACCTTAACATACTTTATATGGTCTGGTTAATTAACCCATTTAGTTCTTCCTTTTAATGTTTATTCCACCCAAAATTTCACATTTATAGGAAGAAGTACAGACTTCTTATAGATGCTGCCTGGCCTGCTGCGTTCCACCAGATTTTGTGTGTATTGCTTGAATTTCTAGCATCTGTAGATTTCCTTGTATATGCATTTTAAAATGTCACATTTGTTCGTTTTAATTACAAAGTCAGCATCATCCCCCTCTTATTGCAGACAACTGCAAAATATTTATGAAGAGCCTTACCCATAACCTTTGCCTCCAGACGTGAGTTACATTTGATCCCTGAAAGCCCTTACTCTTTTCTTAATTATCCTTCCTAGCTTCATGTACAAAGAAATATTTTTAGATTTCCCTTGATTTGACACCCCAGAGTGAAATGCTGCAGAAGACATTGTGCCCCCTTCTCCTTGTATGTGAAAGTACTAGAGGAGGTTATGTAGTCCATTTTGTCTGTGCTGTGTCTCTGATGCACCAATGGTAGCAATATTTTGATGCATCTTCCCTTGATTCAAGCATTCCTTTAAAAGATGAAATTTCCTTGCCCCAATGGCAGCTTAGACATTCTGAACAAAGTAACTCACTAAATAACAACCATTTTCCTATTGCTCTCTTCTACCTTGTGAAACCTGTGGCTTATTGGTCGCATTCTTGTTTCTAACTCAGAAGCTCTAATCCAGGAAGAAAGTGGACCTAGGTAGACGTCCCAGCTCAGTACCATCCAGGCGCTGTACTGTCTGCAGTGTCAGCCTTTGGATGGCTCTCCTGAATAGCTGTTTGAGATTCTGAGCACTTGAAGAGCAGCAGAGGTACCTTGATGTTGTGAGTTCACCAAGTCTGACAATTAGCTCGCAGATGTTTCATCACCTCATCCTCAGTGCCCAGTTATTGGTGTTTCTCTCTGGGACTGTTCACGTTTATATAGGCCCCCGTTTGCTTGCCTCAGTCTTGACTGGCTACCCCTTCAACTGACCTTCGAATTCTGGCCATCCTGGTCACTACTTATCCCCGGTGGCACAGGTACTACTGACTGCCAATGCTTGCAGTGTAAAAGTTATCTGCCATAGTTCCCCCACTACCAACAGCTACAAACCAAAGAAAGGACGGTGTATTGGTGCTGGCTGTTTTGTCGAAAAGATGCTATCATACACCAGGAGAATCTTGAGTGGATCAGTTTTTAGGCAGTCCCTGTGTTATGTCCAGATTCTATTCCTGAGAACTGTTCATAATCTCAACTGTCCATAAATTAAAAATGAACAAAAACGCAGTGTGGGAGATTATCACAGAAGCAGAGAGCTGCCACCCTCCCACACTGATTTAGTGAGTGAAGAGAGAGCCTGCCCAGCAGTCTACTCTGCTCCACCCCGTCGCAGATTGTTGCGGCTCGGTGAGGCGAAGTTGGGGTATGGGGGTGAGGGAGGGAAGGCATGTGGAAATGCCCCTTCCCCAGACAACAAAAGATGTAAATCCATTCCTGTTCATGCAGCCGGCCTCCCAAAGTATGCCTGGCAGTCAGACCTGGACTAACACCAGTGGAGTGGGCAGACTCAGCGTGTCGAGTTTGGCCCTGCACCCACTGTGACAATGGGATTGGCAGTCAACAGCAGGGCAGGGCTACAGGTTACATTAATGCCAGCAGAGAAGACTAGGCAGGAGTCAACGAGAGGAGGAATCAAAGTATCATCAAAATCAAAGATCCATACAATCATTTTTTTCCTTTGTCTGGTTAGTCTAATGACTCATTATTGCTGAGAAACATTACACAGGCATATTCCCCTTGTCACCCACCCTCAGCCCCATTGATTGGCTGTCATGCATTTATGATTCACACAATTACACTGTGTATATTACAGAATCAGTGTCTTATTAAATGTAGATGAGAGGAAGACTCTTTCCCCATTCATCATTGTCGCCGCAGAAGGATGTGGGCAAATGATTAATGGTGAGGGCGTATCTGTATGATGTATTAGTTGTTAACATCACCCAGCTCAAAAAAACCATTTGTTGCAAAAAAAAAATCAGAATTTTGTTTTTCCTTTTGCTGTAAATCTGGAACTGTTGTTTTTGTGCTGGTATCAGGCTGTCGTTTATAACTGGAACAAGTGAGGCGGGATTAAAGACCACTGGCCTAACATCAGGGACGGACCCACCACTCTGCTCTCAAAAATACTCACTGAGAGTTGATTTTCGGCGTGGAAGCCAAGCTGCAGTGACAAGTCAAAGTCAAAGTCAAGTCTATTGCCATCTGCACAGGTGAATGTATGCAGATTGCAATGGGAAATTTGCTTGCCGTGGCATTGAAGGCACACAGCAAAGACAAGTAGCCTTGTGGCCCATCGTGCAGCAACCTTTGCCACTTCCTGACCATTTGTCTGCTTTTTATAAAGCTCAGTTGCTAGTTCGACTCTCAGCCCAGCACGGATGGAAAGCATGCATTAAGCCGGCTGGATTTGAAGTTGGGACTCAAAGTCCAGTGAGGGTGCCACTACACCACCAGCTGGCCCCATCCTATAAGCCGCATTCACAAAAATAGCATAACTTAATAGTAAATTATATGCAATTTTACAAGATATAACACAACTATAACAAAAAAACGTGGTCTATTTTAGTGCAGACTGGTCATAGTGTTGCTATAGCGAGGTAGAGATTAGGGTCGTGCATGTTGATTGAAGAATCAAATTATTGAAGGGAAGTAGTTGTCCTTGAACCTGGGGGTGGGGGTGGAATGTAGGACTGCAGGATATTTTTTGCTCTGCCCAAAAAGTAAAGGAACGTGACCAATGAACTAAACAAGCAAAGAATGTGAGTTTTCTAATTATTTGCATGGATGAGATACCTAATGAGAGAGCAATCTGCATTCCTCAGGGAATCAATCACTTACTGTTTACTGAATCTAGGATTATCCCCCCTCTCTTTTTTCGTTCCTCATTTTGGTTCCTCTCTTACCTGTCTTGCCTGTCCATGACTTCTCATCACCTGCCTATCACCTCCCTCTGGTGTCCCTCCTCCTCTTTTTCCCCATGGTCCACTGTCCTCTCCCATCATATTCTTTCTTCTTCAGCCCTTTACCCCTTCCACCTATCACCACCCAATTTCTCACCTCATCCTTCCACCCCCTCCCACCCACCTTCCCCCTCACTTGTCTCCTCTATCACCTGCAGGCTTGTACCCCTTACTGTCCCCCACCTTCTTATTCTGGCTTCCTTCCCCCTCATTTCCAGTGCTGATGAAGGGGCTCAGCTCAAAGCCTCGACTGTTCATTGCTCTCCATAGAGTTGCCTGACCTGCTGAGTTCCTCCAGCATTTTGAGTGTGCTGTTCTGGATTTTCAGCATCTGCAGAATCTCTCGTGTTTATGACTTAGTGCTTAGTGTCAGTACTAAAGAATGCAGCCTTGTGTGATGGGATTGATAGTTGATTTCTGCACTCCAAACTATGATATGCATTTCTATCACATGGATCTGTCTGTCAGCTCTCCTGATTCAGAATATCCTTATGTGGGTATCTGAGCTCAGTGAAATTCATAGTGGTGTTATTATGTAAATTGAGTAGTACAATTGCTAGGTAAGAATAAACCAGAACAGATATGATTTTATAATGCGTATGTTATCTTGTGTGTTTTCTGTTGCCTCTATTTCCATTCAAATTGCAATTCAGGACTGTAAGAGCTTGTTGCCTTAACTTCACACTTGCAGTGGCCAGGCCCCGCAATTTACTAATGGTACAGAGATACAGAGATATGCCTTGTACCTGCCGAGACACTAGGTGTTGGCAGCCAGCAACCATGTCAGGGGTACAGATGGCACAGGTGCCCGTGGAATATATAACTTCAAAATTCACAGTAAATTTACTATCAAAGTACATGTATGTCACCATACACAACCCTGAGATTCATTTTCCTGTGGGCAATCACAGTAAGTAGAAGAAACACAACAGAAACAACGAAAGGCAGGATGGACAAACAACAAGTTTGCAAAGCAAAACAACAAACTGTGCAAATACAAAAAGAAAGTGTAAATAAAAATAATAATAATAAATAAATAAGCAATAAATATCGAGCTCATGAGATAAAGTGTCATTGTAAATTAATCCAAACGTTGTGGGAGAAGTTCAGTGATGGGGGCAATGAAGTTGAGTGAAATTATTCCCTCTGGTTCAAGCGCCTGATGGTCGAGGGGTGATAACTGTTCCTGAACCTGGTGGTGTGGGTCCTGAGGCTCCTGTACCTCCTTTCTGATGGCACCAGTGCGAACACAGCATGCCCTGGGTGATGGGGTCCTTGATGATGGATACTGTTTTCCTGGGACAGGGCTCCATCCATCATGGACTGGGTCATATCAACTACTTTTTGTAGGCTTTACTGTTCAAGAGTATTGGTTTTTCCATCCCAGGGCATAATGCAACCAGTCACTATACGCTCTACCCCACATCTATAGAAGTTTGTCAAATTTTAGATGACATGCAAATCTTTGCAAACTTCTAGGAAAGTAGAAGTGCTGACGAGCTTTCTTCGAAATGACCGACACATGCTGGGCCCAGGACAGATCCTGTGAAATGATAACACCAAGAAATTCAAAATTGCTGACACTCTCCACCTCTGATCCCCCGATGAGAGCTGGCTCATGGCCATGTCTCTTCCTCCTCCTGATGTCAATAATCAGCTCCTTGGTCTTGCTGACATTGAGAGAGAAGTTGTTGTTGTGGCACCACTCAGCCAGATTTCCAATCTCACTCCTGTATGCTGTTCATCACCGCCTTTTCAGCCAACAACAGTGGTGCCCATACTGCTTCCATCCAAGGGGTCAGTGTGGACATGGTGGAGGATTACAAATACCTGGGGATAAGAATTGACAATAAACTGGACTGGTCAAAGAACACTGAGGCTGTCTACAAGAAGGGTCAGAGCCCTCTCTACTTCCTGAGGAGACTGAGGTCCTTTAACATTTGCCGGACGATACTGAGGATGTTCTACGAGTCTGTGGTGGCCAGTGCTATCATGTTTGCTGTTGTGTGCTGGGGCAGCAGGCTGAGGGTAGCAGACACCAACAGAATCAACAAACTCATTCGTAAGGCCAGTGATGTTGTGGGGGTGGAACTGGACTCTCTGACGGTGGTGTCTGAAAAGACGATGCTGTTCAAGTTGCATGCCATCTTGGACAATGTCTTCCATCCACTCCATAATGTACTGGTTAGGCACAGGAGTCCATTCAGCCAGAGACTGATTCCACCGAGATGCAACACTGAGCGTCATAGGAAGTCATTCCTGCCTGTGGCCATCAAACTTTACAACTCCTCCCTCGGAGTGTCAGACACCCTGAGCCAATAGGCTGGTCCTGGACTTATTTCCACTTGGCATAATTTACCAATTATTATTTAATTATTTATAGTTTTATATTGCTATATTTCTACACTATTCTTGGTTGGTGCAACTGTAACAAAACCCAATTTCCCTCGGGATCAATAAAATATGTCTGTCTGTCTGTGTCATTGGCAAACTGAAATATGGCATTGGAGCTGGCTTAGCTACACAGTCATAAATAGAACAAGTAGAGCAGGGGACTAAGCACACAGGCTTGTGACACACCTGTGCTGGTGGAGATTGTGGACAATCTGAACAGACTGGAGATTGCAAGTGAGGAAATCAAGGATCCAGTTGCACAAGGAGGTACTGAGGCCTATGACTTGAAGCTTATTGATGGGGTTTGAGGGGATGATAATGGTGAATGCCAAGCTGTAGACATGTATGGGGTGCGTATGATGAACTACTTGGTGCACCTCAAACAGTGCTGGTTTCAGGGACTAGGTCTTCAATTGACCAAAAATAAAACTAGAAGCACAATTACAATTCAATATTATGCTTCTGATGTGGTCAGAAGTGAAAATAATTTAAATTTGTTACTGGTCTGACAATTTAGCACATTGTGTTTGGCCACTTTCAGATTTGTACTGACCCATACTGCCTGGGACTAATGAAGAAAACTCGCATCTCCCTGGCCAGCTCGCTGTCTACTACCACACTATGACAGTAAACAAACATTACTAATATAATAGGAAAGACGTCTCAGTGTCAAAGAGATTTATTACTAGAGGATTATCATCTGGTGAAATAAACATTAATATTAGAGTAATAAACAGACTTAAACATAAGGGGGAGCTTTAATACTGCAATACTGATCTGAATATACAAAATGAAGCACTAATATTCCAATTCTAAATAACCAAAAACATTAAGGGGAAACTATTGTGGAAACCTTCACATTAATCTCCATGGTAGAGCAGCTGTTGCCAAGTGGGGGAAAAGTAGAAAGTGTGTGGATGGTTGTTGGCATGGACATGGATGGCCAAAGGAACTCTTTCTGTGGCGCATGGCTCTAGGTTGATGTATCAAGCAAGATCTTCACCCTTCCTTTCCAGTCCTGATGAATGGAGTTGCTCCAAAACGTTGACTGCTCGTTTATTTCCATCGATGCTGCCTCACCTGCTGAGTTAGATCATAAGACATAGGAGTAGAGGAAGGACACTCAGCTCATTGAGTCTGATCCACCATGGCTGATTTATTATACCTCTCAACCCCATTCTTCTGCCTGCTCCTTGTAACCCATGACGCCCTGACTAATCAAGAAACTATCAACCTCCTCTTTAAATATACTCAGTGACTTGACCTCCACAGCCATCTGTGTAGTAAGTTCCACTGATTCATCACCCTATGGCTTAAGAAATTTCTCCTCACCTCTGCTCTGAATGGAAGTCCCTATATTCTGAGGCTGCACACTTTGGTCCTCTCAACTCTATATAGGCCTTTCAGTATTCAAGAAGTTTCAATGAGATCACCCCCTATTCTTCCAAACTCCAGCAAGTACAAGCCTAGAGTGATCAAAACTTCCTCATATGTTAATCCCTTCATTCCCAGAGCCAATCTTGTGAACAACTATCTGTCCTCTCCATGTCTTTCTTTTGATAAGGGGCCCTAAACTGCTCATCCCCTCAGAGCTAATCAAAAAGCTTCAAAATCTTACCTCTGTACCCCCCTCTACAATTGGTCCTCAACTTTTTCATCAGGAGACTACAATCAGTGCAGATCAAAAATAATATCTCCTCTCTGACAATCAACACTGAACTACCACAAGGATATGTGCTTAGCCCATTGCTCTACTCTCTCTACACCCATGACTGTGGTGACAGGGATGAGATCCATCAAAAACCTTGCACTCAGTGTCAGTAAGACCAAAGAAATGATTATGGAATTCAGGAAGTCAAGGGAGCACTCACCAGTCCTCATTGGAAGGATCAGTAACTGAGAGGGTGAGCTGTTTCAACATCTCTGAAGACCCAATAAATTGATGTGATTACAAAGAAGACATGCAAGCAGCTATACTTTGTTAAGAGTTTAAGGAGATTTGGTATGTCAACGAACACTGTTGCAAATGTCTACAATTGTACTGTCGAGAGCATTCTAACTGATTGCATCGCTATTTGGCATAGAGGGGCCACTGCACAGGTCAGAAAAAGCTGCAAAGGTTTGTAGCTCATCCACCTTCATCATGGGCACTGGCCTCCCTCCTATTGAGGGTATCTTCCAAAGGTAATGCCTCAAAAAAGCAGCATTCATCATTAATGACTCTCACCATCCAGGATGTGCCCACTTCTCATTACTGCCAACAGTGAGGAGCTACAGAAGCCTGAAGACGCAAACTCAACATTTTAGGAACAGCGTCTTCCTATCCATCATCAGATTTGTAAGTGGACAATGAACTGATGAAAATTATCTCACTATTTTTGCTCTTGTTTTGCATTACTTATTTAACTTTTTATATGTATTCCTTAATGTAATTTATGGTATATTTTGTATTGCCCTGTACTGCTGCTGCAAAACATAGAACATAGAATACTACAGGAAAGGAACAGGCCCTTCAGCCCACAATATTGTGGAGAGCCAATTAAATTAATTATCAAATGGCCAACTAAATTAATCCCTTCTGCCTACACAATCTCCACAACTGTCAGTTTCACTCATATTCATGTGCTTATCTAAGCATCCTTTAAATATTGAATGCATCTGCCTCTACCACCACCCCAGGCAGCTCATTCCAGGCACCCACCACTCTCTGTGTCAAAAACTTGCCCCTCACCACTCCTTTGCAATTACCCCTTCTCACCTTAAATGCATGCCCTCTGGTATTAGACATTTCAAACCTGGGGAAAAGATGCTGTCTATCTATGCCTCACATAATTTTATAAACCTCTATCAGATCCCTCAGCCTCCACCGATCCAGAGAAAACAACACAAGCCTGTCCAAGTTCTCGTTCTAGTCCAGGCAGCATCCAGTTAAGCCTCTTCTGCACGCTCTCCAGAGTCTCGACATCCTTCCTATACTGGGGTGACCAGAACTATATTGCAATACTCCAGATGAGCCTAACTAGAGATTGTTAAAGCTGCACCATAACTTCCTTACTTCTGAACTCGATGCCTTGACTAATAAAGGCAAGCATTCCACATGGCTTCTTAACCAAGTATCAACCTGTGCAGCCACTCTTAACAGACTATAACCTTGGATCCCTCTGCTTATCGACACTATTAAGAATCTTGCCCTTCATCATGTACAATCTCTCTGCAACTGACCTGTTAAGGTGCGGCACTTCATCTTTCACCAGGTTAATCTCCATTTGACATTTTTTCACCCATATCTGCAACGGACCTACATCTCACAGTATTCTCTGCCAATGCTTTATGCTATCCACAGTACCATTAATCTTTTTATCATCTGCAGACTTACTGACCCACCCGTCTACACTTTCATCCAGGTCATTTATACACATCACAAACAGCAGAGATCCCAGCTCAGATCCCTGCGTAACACCACTGGTCACGGACCTCCAACTCAAATATGTCCCTTTGACCACTATTCTCTGTCTTCGAGGGGTAAGCAAGTTCTGAATCTAAAGGGTCAATTCACCATGGATCCCATGCACCTTAATATTCTGGATGAGCCTCACATGAGGGACCTTATCAAATGTGTTACTAAAATCTATGTAGACAGCACTAATTGCTCTACTTCCATCAATCAGCCTCATCATCTCATCAAAAAACTCAATTAAGTTAGTGAGACACAATTTGCCCCACACAAAGTCATGCTGACTCTCCCTAATTAGGCCATGGCTTTCTAAATGCTCATAAATCCTATCCCTGAGAATTCTCTGCAATAACTCCCCTACCACTGATAGGATTACCTCTTAGTCCCTTCTTGAATAATGGAACAACATTAGCTCATCACTAGACCTTCAGAACTTTCCCTGCAGCTGGGCAGGACACAAGATATTGGTCAAGGCCCCAGCAATCTCTTCCCTGACCCCCTCAATAACCTGGGGTACATCCTACAGGTCTTCAGGACTTACACATTTTAATATTCTTCATGAGATGCGAAACTACGTACTCCTTTGTTTTGAAATCCCCCAGCCTATTAATACGTTCAGCACTGACCTCTCTATCCACCACGTACTTCTACTTGGTAAATATTGATGTAAAGTACTCATTAACAACCTCACACACATCCTCCCCATCCAAGCAAAAGTTTCTCCCTTTGTCATTGAGTGATTCTATCCTCTCCCTAGTTATCTTCTTGCTCTTGATGAATGTATAAATACCTTGGGATTCTCTTTAATCCTACCGGCTAAGGACTTTCCATGGTCCATTCTGATTTCCTAATTCTCTTCTGGAGTTCTCTTCTGGCTGCTTTATAATTCTCAAGGGCTCTATTCGATTCTACCTTCTGTTCCCTGATTGTTTAAGATGGTGCTGGTGAAACACAGTGGCTTGCTGGTAGCAAACAAAACCAACAAAACTGAAAATTTATGTATTGAACCCACTTTGTCTTGGGTATTTCCTGTAGCCTGTAACTTCCCTTTTGGGGGTGAACTGCCGGCATGACCTGGCATTTTTGTGGTGTGAACTGAAGTCTTAAAAGTGTAGCACAGTTGCAATGTGGGATGTCCAGGCCAAATCGAGGCAGTGGAGCCTGGGCCTGAGAGTGGGGAACAAGCCAATGTTTGTCCGTTGCTGGAGTGGATTTTAAGCTGCTTCGATGCAGCCGGACTGTGATGAGGTGAGCGGAGGTCAGGCAGAGTCAAGGCGACAGGGCTTGGGACCAGGAGTGAGGAACTACCCCAGGTTAGGCCAAATTAAGCACCAGGCCAGATTGAAAAGGTCAGGGTGTCAGGGCCGGAGATGAGGTACAGGCTGGTGTTCAGCTTGCCGCTCTGGGAGGATTAGTCATCTCTGCACTGAACTGAGGCCACGGCCTGCGAGTAATAGGCTCCTGGATCAGCTGCAGTGATGACTTCATGGCTGTGGGCTCATTTCGTGAACTTCAATTTTCAATGTTATTTGGTTACTTTTGCTGTTTGCCCAATCTGTTACTTTTCTGCACATTGGGAGTTTAATAGGTTTTTTTTAATTGATTCTATTGGGTTTCTTTGTTTTGTAGCTGCCTGTAAGGAGGTGAAGATTGAATCTAGTATACATACTTGGATAATAAATGTAATTTGAATATTGAATTTTTAACTCACTGAAAGTTCTGTCACCTAGCCAGGCTCATTACCCAACACCAGGTCCAGTTCACCCATCCCTCTTGGACTATCTACATAATGATTTAAGAAACCCTTCTGGATGCACTTAACAAATTCTGCCTCATCTAAACCTCTCACACTCAAGAGGTTCCAGTTTATATTAAGGAAGCTGAAGACCCCATAACTGTTTTTTACACATATCCTTAATCTGGCTATACATCTGTTGCTCAATGTCCCATTGACTAGGGGGTCTGAAGTACAATCCCATTTGAGAGATTGCAGCCTTTCCATTTCTGAGTTCTACCCATAAGGACCTAGTGGACAAACCTTCCATTATGCCCCTTCTGAGTGCAGCTATGATGTCACCCCTGATTAGTAGTTCAACCCCTCCCCCTCTTTTGCCTCCCTCCCTATCTTTTCTAAAACATCGAACCCCTGGAATATTAAACACCCATTCTAGTCCCTCTCTCACCAAAGTCCCCGTAATGGCTACATCACCATAGTTCCATGTACAGATCCATGCTCTAAGTTCATTACCTTTTTCCATAATACTCCTAGCATTAAAATATACAAACTTCAAACAATCCATTTCATCATATCTATTACTTTGCTTCTGCCTGTTTTAATGGCCCTGACATCTATCTTCCTCTCCATCCCTCCACTTTCTGACCTGATACCCTGGTCCCCAACCTCCTGCCAAACCAGCTTAAAACTTTCCAAGTAGCACTGGTGAACCACCCAGCCAGGATATTGGTTCCCCTTCAGTTTAGGTGCAACCCATCCCTCTTATACAGCTAATCCCTGTCCCAGAAGAGGTTCCAATAATCCAAGAACCTGAAACCCTGCCCCCTGCACCAAAAATAACAAAGTTCATGATGTATGTCAATGATACTAAAATTGATTCAAATTCTCTGGTTTAAAAAAAAATTCTTCATTACCTCTCTACTAAAGGGATAGCCTTGTATTCTGAGGCTGTGCTCTCTGGTCCCAGATTATCCCAATATTGGAAACATCTAGATGTCCACTCTGTCTAGACCTTTCAAATTCAATAGGTTTCAAGGAGATTTCCCCCTTTTTCTTCTAGACTCCAGTGAGTACAGTCCCAGTGGCGTCAAAGGCTATCCAAATATTAACCCCTTCATTCCCGGGATAATTGCTGTAAACCTCCTCTCAAACCTCTCCAATGCCAGCACATCCTTTCTTAGATATGGGGTCCAAAGCTGCTCACAGTACTCCAACTATGGTCTGACCAAAGTCTTATTAAACTTCAGCAATACATCCTTGCCTTTACATTCCCAGTCCTCTAAAGGCAAATGCCAACACTGCATTTGCTTTACTTACAAATGAACAATCCACAATTCTTCAATTGGCATGCAACGCCCATTTAAAGTTTTTTCATTCTCTGCCTCAGTTAGGCAATGCTTAACGTTTGAAATTGTAACTCTCAGATAGTGCCATTTCCAGGAGATAGCAAGACTGAAGAATATAATTTTCTGGACATACAGTATATACCCAAATCTAAAACCACGGATGAATCAGGATGATCACAGTCTGCTGAGGACTAGATCCGTGGCCTTCAACTCTGCTAATCCAGGACTACACAAGAAAACCAGGTACAACCTATGGAGGTCTACCTCAAGAGCAAAGGGACAATTCTGAGCAAGGTTAGCGATGGAATCAGACACCCGTCAAATCTGGCAGGTTTGCAGGCCATTACTTCTTACAGAGCAAAACCTAACTTCATGAATAGGAGTGAAACCTCATTTTGAAAGGGAGAACACAAACACAGCAATGAGGTGCAGGAGCCTGAAGACACACACTCAATGATTCAGGAACAGCTTCTTCCCTTCTGCCATCAGATTTCTGAACAAACCATGGATATGTAAATTTATAGTAAATACATATATATTTATATTTACTGTAATCAGTTTTTATTATTATATTGCATTGTACTGCTGCCACATAAGAACAAATTTCATGACATATGCCGGAGACATTAAACCTGATTCTGATTCTGATATAATTCATCCCATGTCTTGCAGAGTCAGATCACATATCTACTCCCTCACAGTAGGACAGAGCATTAACAGGAAATTGAAAGGGTGGTGCAGTAAAGCTGCTGACTGTAATCGTAAATCCCACACCTCAGCAGGCGAGGCAAGGGACGGTGGGAGCTCCCTGTCCGAAGCGGCATCAGGTGGCTTTTTAATGTCTGGGGCTTTGGGACGAACGCAGTGCTGCAGTCAGCTGCAAATTGAATGAACACACACAGAAAAAAGACATTATCATATCAGAGGGATGGCGCAGGTAGAAAGATTGCCTTCCCTTGAGATTAAAGCTTGGCTATGACTGTTGATCAGATCTTATTCAAGAGGTTGTTGTGAACTTGCTAGGCTAAAGGGTCTGTTTCTTTATGGCTTGATTCTGTAAAGAACACAGCAAAGTACGGCCATCTAGATATAGCAAACCCAGAGATTCTGCAGTCCAGAAACTTATTCTATATGAAGCAGCGTCTTAAATAAGCAACCCTGCCGAGTCTGCAGGATGATGTCTAGCCAAGGACATTATGGATGAGAGAGGCTAAAAGAAATATGTTTAGAAGTGAAGAATCAAGAGAGGATGTGTATTAGTGAGCCGTGCTGGTTAGATACCTTGGGCTGTTGCTGAGGTAACCATGCTCAGCTAGAAAGGAAAATCGCCTTTAACCCTGAAGTCACATGATATTAGATGGGAGCAAAGGCATCATTCAGCAGAAGAGAATGAAAGGATGTAGAAACAGTTCACATGCACAGGTCTGTGTGGAACAGATGGTGTCTCGTAGTCTGTTGAATATGCTTTTGTTGCTGTACTTATGTTTGTGCTCAGAGTTTATTGAGGAAAGGCAAATAATTTCCATGTGAGTAATTAAGCAACATGCTTACAATTCAAATAAAATGTTTGCTTTACTTACCAAGTCTCACCCCACCCCCATGCACATGTAAACATTCATACATGTAACACTTTCACAGCCCACAAACACACCCGTGCAAGCAGGCTTTTGTAGCAACGTTTGTTAGAGCCTTTAAATGAATGCTAACTTAAATAAATGTTTTAGTTCACAGAACTGGAACAGCTTAAAGCAATGGTGTTGAGAAAAGATGAGAAACAAAATGTTTTGCAAAGTATGCGGTAGGAATGTTAATGTGTGAGAGAGAAACAATCTGAATATCTGATGCACCATCAATAACTCTTCGAGACGTGAGGCGAGATACAGGCTTTTATTGGCTGGAAGAAAGAACAAGCAGCAAGTGACCACCACACAACATCCTGGAGACTGAGGGCAGGGCCCAGTCCCCAATCGCCTTTATACCGGGGTCCGTGGGAGGAGCCACGGTCAGTGGGAGGAGGGGGGTGCGTGTCCATACAGGTATATGTGGTTCACCACAATATCACACAGAGCTGCAAGTTATAAATGGACTTTTCCTTAAATTCTTTTCAAACCCTTAAATTTACAGTGCATTTTTTCTGCTTCCTGAGACTCCTGGACTTCTCTTCGTTGGATCTCAACAGAATGGCATAATGCGTCACAGACGAGACCAACCCTGTTTGTTACCATCAAATATAAATCTCTCATCCCAACAAGTCCGACTGTTTGAAGTATTTCTCCCTAGCACCTCATGTCGAGGGTGATTCAGCACTTCCCCAGGCAACTCACTGGACCAAAAGCAGCCAAACTCAGCAGTGTGATAGAACAGAGTAATCTTAGGCTCCATATCCACAGATCCCTCAATGTTGCTGCTCGAGTTGATAGGATTGTTAAGGAAGGTATATGGTGTGTTGGCTCTCATTAGTTGATGAATTGACTTCAAGAGATGTGAGGTAATTTTGCAGTGCAATAAAACCCTGACTAAATTTCACTTAGAACGTTGTGCTCAATTCTGGTCACCTCATCATAGGGAGGATGTGGAAGCATTAGAGAGAAAATTTACCAGAATGCTCCCTGGATTAGAGAGTGTGTCTTATGAGGATAGCTTGAGGGACCGAGGGCTTTTTACTTTGGAGTGAAATGGGATGAGCAATGATTTGATAGAGGTTACAAGGTGATAAAGGGCACTTACTGAATGGATAACAAGAGATTTTTTTCCCTGGGTGTGCATGGCTAATACCAGGGGACATTGTTTTAAGGTGATTGGAGGAAACTGGTTCTCTTACTAGGAAAAGAGACAGTGAAGAGTGTCTTGGTGAACACTTTGGTTCTAGTGATTATAATTCCTTTACTTTCAAAATAATTATGGTTAAGAATAGGTCTGGTCCTCAGGTTGAGATTCTATATTGGAGAAAGGCCACTTTTGATAGCAACTGAAAAAAAACTGGCAGGTGTGGAGTGTGAGAGGTTGTTTTAAAGGTCTTCAAAAGTGAAATGTTGAAAGTACAGAGTTTGTGTGTTCCTGTCAGAATTAAAAGCAGGGCTTACAGGTTTAGGAAGCCTTGGTTTTGAGAGATATTGAGGCCCTTGCTAGGAAGAAGAAGGAGGAGCATAGTAGGTGTAGGCTACAAGGAGCTAATGAGGTACTTGAGGAGAATAAGAAATGCAAGAGAGCATTTAAGAGGGATGAAGGAAGGTGCAAGGTTGCTCTCGCAGACAAGGTGAAGGAGAATCCCAAAGGTTTCAACAGATATACAGTACTAAAAGCAAAATGTTAGCAAGGGACAAAATTATCCTCTTGAAGATCAACGTGGTGCCAAAAGAGATAGGGGAGATCTTAAATGGATTTTTTTGTATCTTTATTTACTCAGGTGAAGGAAGGTGCAGAGGTGAGGCTAAACACCAGTGATTTCTGGACCATACATGGATAACAGAGGAGGAGGTGCTTGCTGCCATGAGGCAAATTAGAGTGGACAAGCCCCAGGGTCTGACAAGATATTCCACCAGACCCTGTGGGAGGCAAGTGCAGATATTTCAGGGGGCCTAACAGAGATAATTAAAATGTCCTCGGCCACAGGTGAGGTGCTGGAGAATTGGAGGATAGCTAATGGTGTAATAAGAATAAGTCATGAAATTTTAAGCTGCTGAGCCTGACATCAATAGTGGAAAAATGATTGGAGGATACTCTAAGGGACTAGATATATAAATATTTAGATAGACTGGGACTGATTAGGGATATTCAACATGGCGTTGTGTGTGGTAGGTTGTGTCTAACCAATCTTACAATTTTTCCAAGGAGTTTACCAGAAAAATTCATGAAGAAAAGGTAGTGGATGTTGTCTGCATAGATTTCACAAGGCCTTTGACAAGACCCACATGGGAGATTGGTCACGAGGTTGAGTCACTTGGTATTTAGGATGAGGTAGTAAATTAGATTCAACACTGGCTCCATGGGAGAAGCTTTAGAGCGAAAGTAGATAGTTGCCTCTCCAACTGGTGGACTGTAACTAGTGTTGTGCCACAGTGATCAGCGATTGTTATTTGTCATCTATATTAATGATTCTAATCAACATATAATAAACTGGATCAACAACTTTGTGGACAAACCCAAGATTAAGGGAGGTGTGGGCAGTGAAGAAGTCTATCAGAGCTTGCAGTGGGATCTGGACCAGCTGGAAAATGGCAGGTGGAATTTAATGCTGACAAGTGTGAGATAATGCACTTTGGGAGGAATAACCAGGGTAAGAATTACACAGTAAGCAGTAGGACACTGAGAAGGATGATAAAACAGGGGGATTTGTGAATACAGATCCATAATTTTTTGAAGGTGGTGTCTCAATTGCATAGGATTGTAAAGAGAAATTTTAGCACATTGGCCTTCATAAGTCAAAATCTTGATTAGAAGTTGAGATGTTATGTGGAAGAATGTCATGGCAACAGTGGTTAGCGTGACACTATTGCAGCTCAGGGCCTCGGAGCTCGTAGTCCAATTTCGGAGTCCTCCGTAAGCAAGTTTGTAAGTTCCTTCCCACATGAATGTGGGTTTTCTCCAGCTGCTCTGCATCCCTCCCTTGGTCCAAAGTCGTACCACTTAGTGGTCATTGTAAATTGTCCTGGGATTAGGCTAGGGTTAAGTCAGTGGGTTGCTGGGAGGCACAGCTCAAAGGGCCAGAAGGGTTCTGAACCTCAATAAATAAATAAATAGATGTATGTGAGGCCTAATTTGAGATTTGTGTGCAGTTTTGGTCACCTACCTACAGAAATGTTATCAATAAGACTGAAGAAGTACAGAGAAAATTTACAAGGACCTGCATTGTTTGGAAAAGTTGAATGGGTTGGGACCTTATACCTTGGAGCATAGGAGAATGATGGGAGATTTTATAGAGTTATAAAAATTATGAGGGATATTGATAGGGTAAATACCAACAGGCTTTCTCAACTGAGGCTGGGTGAGACCAGAACCAGAGGTCATGGGTTAAGGGTGAAAGGTAAAATGTTTAGGGGAAGCCTCTTCACTCAGAGAGTGGTAAGAATGTGGAATGAGCTGCCAGAGGAAGTGATTGATGTGGGTTTGCTTTCAACATTTAAGAGAGGTTTGGATAAGTATATGGATGTGATAGGTATGGTGGACTATGGTCTAGGAGCAGGTCGATGTGACTAGGCTGTACAATAGTTTGGTATAGACCAGATGGGCTAAGGGGCCTGTTTCTGGGCTGTAGCGTTTTATGAATCTATGACAGGGGAGATGTCAGAAGTAATATTTTTACACTGAGAGTGTTGGGTGTGTTAAACACCCAGCCAAGAGTAGTGTTAGATGCAGAGACATTAGGCACATCGAAGAAACTCTTAGATAGGCAATGGATGACAGAAAATTGGAAGCCTATTTAGGAGGAAAGCTTTAAATTGATCTTTAAGGTTGGCATAGTATGGTGGACTGAAGTGCCTGTACCGTGTTGAAATGTCCTTTGTTCCATGCCCCATGTTCTATGTCTATTTCCACTCATTCTGGACATCTTCCAATCCCTGAGGAGACATTCATCGTTATCAGGTCTGTGTATAAAACTTGGAATCACCATGAAGGATATGAAATTAGTCATTGGTGATAATAGGCTAATTAATAGTCTGCTTCAGAGCTTGCCCGATTTTTCTCTGCACTGAAGGTAATGTAAGTTTGGACAGTTCACAGGCCTGTCTTCCACATCACTATTGCCTCTTCTATACTGTTTTCCATGAATAAACTTGGCTTTCTCTGTGGTTTATTCATCATCATCATCATTATGATGTTTACCAATCATAGTCTATGACGGGTAAAATGGTGGAAAGGAAAAGGAAGAATGTTTTCAATATAAGGGGGAACAGTGGGCTTGATTTGAGGGGACTATTATATTCATCCTACAGAAGGTAAGGTAAGTACTTAATTAAGTTCCTACTCGGGCAGAGGCCATCAACAGCAGCTCAGCAGAATCCTCTGTGCTGCTCCGAGTTGTCGCCAGGTGTAATCCATTTTCGAAGGTCCTTCCTGGCCCAGGAATGAGGTCTTTGGAGCTTCTGTTGGCAGGTCTGCAGCTCTGGGTTTTTATGGGATGGGGTTGCTCCTCCTTTTGCAGCTGGTTTTCGGATCATCTTGCAGAATTTAAGTTAAGTAGACATATGAACTATTCAGATGTTCTTGAACTGATGAAGAATGGAACCAAAGGCTACAGGTATGGTAAGTTGCGCCATTACCTCACTTTCATGAAAATATTAATTATGACATTGAAATAAGATCAAGGTCTATCTATGTTCCTCTCAATGACTGGCTGCGTCCTGGTCTGGTACAGCAACTTGAATGTGCAGGAAGGTAAGAAGCCACAGACAGTAGTGGACCCTGCTCAGTACATCACAGGCATATCCCTCTCCTCCACCTGTAATACTTACAGGAGGAGCTTCCTCAAGAAGGCAACATTTGCAATCAAAGATCTCACCAACTGAATGAGCCATATATCTTCTCACAGTATCCATCAAGGAGGAGATGTCTGACGTCTCTCCACCAGGTTCAAGAAAGTGCTACTTCCCTTCAGCCATTCAGTTATTGACCACCTGACACAACTCATCACCACTGTTTATCAACTCTATGACCATATTGATCACTTTGCACTAAAATGGACTCTTTTGTCTGTGTTCTTTCTTGTAAAATCTGTGTACAATTTATGTTTAATTCACAATATTCTTGTGAACGCTGTGTAAATGATACTATGTGCCTGTGATGCTGCTACAAGCATCACCTGTGCAGAGGTGTACTTGTGCAATGCCAATAAATTTGACTTTAACTTAGGTAGTCACATGAGGTAATGAAAATGGAGACGAGTTAATCATAGATATCAAACTCCATCCACTCATTTTGAACAGGCCCTGAAAAGGACATCAGATCTTATCAGATGGAGAGTTCTGTCAACTAAAGTGAAAGATTCCCCTTTCTTTTTCCCAACACATTGCATTGAACTTCTCCTAATATATTGTTTTCAGGAAGAAATTATCTTTCTTGCATTTAAGTTTGCAGTCCTTTTCTGAACATGAAAACAGTTAGACACCCTGAAAGACACTGAAGTTCAAAACTTACTGGGGCATGGATGGAAAGATTCAACCCAAGAACAGGTAATGCACATCTAGGACCAAATCACTAGGAGCAGGTGTGAGAATTCATAGCAACACTGATCCAATTTTGGGCCCAAAAATAAGATTCCTAAGGTTTAGACCATGTAACTGCAGTCCTCAGCGACATTAGCTCAAGCAACATAACAAAAATAGATACTGTGGAGTAATGTAAATTAAATCATAGATCTAGCCATACTATGCCTGTCATTTGGTTAAACAGAAACCTTAGCAAAGTAAAGGCTTCCATCAGCTTGGGAGGAGTGGAATTTCAAGCAAGTTGTCAAGACTTGGATCTCACAATGCTGCCAAATCCTGGATTTTCTAATGAGTTAGTAATGGAAGGCATTGTTCTAAATGCACACTTACTCAAATCTTCTGCTCAGTTGTGTTCCTTCTTTCCACTTGCAACACATTCTACCAATTCTCGATAAACATGGTGATTTAAAGGGTTCAGATAATGAGGAGTTATTGTGAAGTTATCCTTCGCTGTCCCCAAACAACATCCTCCCATGTATGCCCATGCTTTCGTCCACAGTTTGCACTTAATTGGGTTGGAAACTGGTTGAAGTCAAGAGATGCAAAGATACTGGAGCAAAAGCCTCGGGACAGAAACAAGTGAAAAAAAAATAGCATATGTGTGAACTTTGCTGTATTTTGTCATGTTACTCCAGCACAATTTCCTGATAATGAGGCTGACCCAGTGAACTGACACTACAAGCAAATGCATTTTCTTTGTGCAAGCCTCTTTGATTGAAATCGCTGGCAGATACATGCTCATTAATGCATCTGTTGATTTAACCCAGCGTGACTGAAGAAAACAGCCTGCTGCTTCAAAAGAGATTGTGATTTCTGAATATAAATTAAAAAATTAATATTAACCCTTTTACAGCAGGTGGCAAATGGCAGTGAGTTAGAAGCATTTTAGACCTGCAAAAAGGCAATTCAGATCTCAGGGGATCTCCCGCTCCACTGCCACAGCCTTAGTCAACGCTCAGAGAGAGCCATTCTGTGCAAGAATTTACTGAGGTCCTCCTGAGGGAGGGATTCATTCACTGTTTATTACCACTCAGTGCCTGTTCACCCTGTTCCAACCCTGTGCTTCCATGGTTGCATCATATTAATAGCATTTCATGACAAAGAGAACTTGTAGGCAAGCTGTCCTCAAGAGCACACGCGGTAGAGCCCTCTGTCAGCAAACCACCAATAACTTGTGTTTCAGTTGCAGCCTCCAAGTCCCAACAGGAAAGGCTGAAGTATGTTACAGCCAGGGAGGCACTTCAATTTTACATGTAGTCACTATTGCAACGTAGGAAAGTGGAAAGGCAATTGAAGGGCTACAAGATCCCACAGAGACTTCTAAGGTAATGACCAGATGATTCTTTTATTTTGTAATGTTGCCGTGAGCACCCATATTCTTCTAAACATTACTACATGATCCTTGACGTTCATCTGGAAGACTATAAATGAACTGAGTCCCGTGTGCCATTGTGTCTTCTCACGGTAGCTCATTACAAAGCCATCCTAAGCTTTGGCCAGGCAACCGGGCACAATTGTGAATTGGTTCTGATCAGTAAAGGTGCATCAGGGTTAGGGTTACAATGCATTAGAATTAGTGTCAGGGCTCAGATCAGGATGCACAAGGATTGGGATTTGGGAAAAAAATGCATTAAGGTGGAGGATATGATACATGAGAATTAGAGTTAGGGTTTGAATTAAGAAGCATTAACATTATTGTTAGATACATTAGGGTTAGGATTAGTGTTGGATGCACAGAGCTGGGGTTACAATCATAGGGATTAGAGTTTTGATTAGGATTCATTAATATTGGGGTGAGGGAGCATTAGTGTTAGAAGTTGGGTTGAGAGGCACTTGGTTTAATGTTAGAATGCATTTGGAGGCATCAGGGTTAGAGCTGGCATTAAGATTCATGAGTGATTCATGCAGATAAGGATGCATTGTGTTAAAGTTTAGGATGGCTATACACTACCCATGGTGACCTGACAGCCTTGGGACACTGAGGTGATCACCCACAGAGTTATGAAAACCTGGGGTAGGAACAAGTTTCCATTAGCCCTGTGTTGGTCAGGAGATCAGCACAGATTACTCATAGCTAACTATCACTGAGTGTGGTGAGAAGCCACCTGCTGGCTCCCTTCCATGCCTTTGCTGTGAGAGTCAATTAATTTCTGTTGCAGAAAATGCACATGCAAGGGGAGAGTACACCCAGAATGAAGATGCTAGAGGGAATTGGGGTTAAGCAAGAGCTGGTCTAGATCAATATTCCAAGCATGGTTTAACCAGGGTTTTACAGTGCTGCAGCATTACCTTGCGACTCTTGGTGAACATCAATGCAAAGTACTCATTTAGTACCTCACACACTTCATTCAGCTCGAGGAATAAATTTCTCCCTTTCCCTCCAAAGCTCCTCCATCAGGTGCAATGCCTCTGCTTACAGTTCTTGGCACTTGAAGACAGTTTGCAGAGAAACCTCAAAGAGTTGTGGTCCCAGCACTGATCCCTGTGGCACCCCTTTAACTGCCAATTGCTAAACCAAATCTATCAGGATAATTAGGTACTTTCTATTCATTGACCACACCCTATCCATGTCTCAACACTTTGTACTCTAGTGCACTAATCTTTCTTGTGAAGTCATAGTGCATATCCACAACCAAATTGTACCCTATGTGAATGATACAGACATATTCACCCGTATTGAGGATCTTTTGTGCAAATGGGAGATAAAGTGTTGTACAGCCAATGATATATCCTTTTCATGTGTTTTTGTTGTAATTTGGGGAAAACAACAAACAGTGTGAGTAGTTTCAAATAGGTTAGACTACAATTAGTGTTAAAAATGGGTGTTTGATTGTGAGCATGGACTTTGTGGGCCAACGAGCCTATTACCATGCTGTAACTCCACCATGTGACTCTATTCTGTACACAGCAAGATGCAAGAAATGCCAAGTGACCTGTATCTCAGACATATGAGATATGTGACATAGATTGGCCAACAGACTGGAGAGAACTCCTCTGATTTTCATTGGGTGGTTGCTATAGGATCCTTTCCATCCACCCCATGAGATTAATATGACATGTGTAAGATAGAATTAGTTATAGTTACTTGAGTTTAGTTAAGAGTAGTTTCTTGATACTGCATTCTATGGGTTCAGAGACACACTAATTCTCACAGTGAAACTGCTTACAATATGGCAAAGCATTTCTTTCCCAGCTGTTATAGAATCATAGTGTCATCGAAAAGTACAGCAAAGAAGCAGATCTTCCACACTGTCCACACTGAGCCATCCAGTCCACACTGAGCCAGTTAAGCTGCCCACTCCCATCAAACTGCAACAGGACCATAGTCCTCCATATCCCTACTATCCATTTCCTATCCAGACTTCTCGTCAATGTCAAAATCAAGCTCGCATGCAGCACTTGCACTAGTAGTTTGTTCCACACACTCAGAATTCTCTGAGAAATTTCCCCTCAGTTCCCTTTAACCTTAACCCATGACCTCTAGTTGCAATCCCACTTAACTTCAGTGGAAAAAGCCTGATTGCATTTATTTATCCTATCAATTCCCCTCATAATTTTGTGTACCTCCATCAAATCTCCTCTCATCTTCTACTTTCTAAGGAATAAAGTCCTCACCTATTTTATCTTTCCATATAACTCAAGTCTCCCAGACCCAGCAACATCCTTGTAAATTTTCTCTGTACTCTTTCAATCTTATTTTACATCTTTCCTGTACAACTTCAACATAACATCCCATCTCCAATACTCAGTGCTTTAATTTATGAAGGCCAATACGCCAAAAGCTTTCTTTTTGACCCACCAACTTGTGACTGCACTTTCAAAAAAATATAGATCTGTATACCTTTGTTGTATCGCACTCTTCAGTGCCCTCCCATTCATTGTGTAAGGCCCACCCTGATTGGTCCATCTAATGAACAACGTCTCACACCTGTCCACATTAAACTCCATCTGCCATTTCTCAGCCCATTTTTCCAGCTGGTCCAGATCCCATTGCAAGCTTTGAGAGTCCACTACATCCCCAATCTCAGTGTCATCCATAAATTTGCTGATCCAGTTAACCACATTATCATCCAGATATAGATGACAAACAGCACCAATCCTTGCAGCACTCCACTAGTCACTGGCCTCCAGTCAGAAAGATAACCACTCTCTGACTTCTCTCACAAAGCCAAAGTCTAATCCAATTTACTACCTCATCTTGAATACCAAGCAACTGAAATTCTTGACCAACCTCCCATGCAGGACCTTGTCAAGTGCCTTCCTAAAGTCCATGTAGACAACATCCACTGCCTTGCCTTCATCAACTTTCCTGGTAACTTCCTTGAAAAACTCTTTAAGATCGGCTAGACATGACCTACGACACACCAAGTCATGCCAACTATCCTTAATCAAACCATGTCTATCCAAATACTCATATATCCGGTCCCTTAGAATGCCTTCCAATAACTTTCCCACTACTGATGTCAGGCTCACCAGCCTGTAATTTCCTGGTTTATTTTTAGAGCCTTTCTTAAACAGCAGAATAACATTGGCGACCTCCAATCCTCCAGCACCTCACTGTCACTAATCATTATTTAAATATCCCTGCTAGGACCCTAGCAATTTCTGTACTTGCCTCCCACAGGATCTGAGGAGACACCTTGTCAACCCCTGGGAATTTATCCACCCTAATTTGCCTCAAGACAGCAAACAACTCCTCCTCTATAATTTGTACAGAGTCCTTAAATTTGATGCCGTTTGGCCTTACTTTGTAGACTCTTGTGTCCTACTCCTGAGTAAATACAGAGACAAAAAATGCATTTAAGATCTCTCTTGTCTCTTTTGCTTCTATGCATAGATTATCATTCTGATCTCCCAGAGGACCAGTTGTAATCCTTTATCTCTTAACATATCTGTGGATTCCTTAGAATTCTTCTTTTCCTTGTCTACTAGGGCCTCTTTCAGCCCTCCTAATACTTTCTCAAGTGTTTGCTTGCATTTCTTGTACTCCATAAGCAACTCATTTGTACCTACCTGCCTATACCTGCTAAGCATCTCCTTTTTTATTAAGCTGGGCCTCAATATCTCTTCAAGACTAAGTTTCACTACAGCTGTTATCCTTACCTATTTTGACAGGCACATGCAAGCATTGTACTCTCAAAATTTCACTTCTGCTCTGGTTGCTGGAGTATGTTTATTTATTTTATTTAGAGATGCAGCACAGAACAGGCCCTTCCTCCCCAATCAGCAGCACTTCCCAGCAAACCAGCTAGTTAACGCTAGACTAATCACAGTATAATTTACAATGACCAATTAGCTTACTAACTGGTGCATGTTTGGAATGGAGGAGGGAACCGGAGTACCTGGGGGAAAGCCATGCACTCACAGAAAGGACGTACAAACTTTAAAGCGAACTCTAGTATTCAATTCCAAACTCCTATGCTGTAATAGCGCTATGCTAACTGCTGTGCCACCATAACCGGATTTTACTCCGACATCTCCACGTGTTGGGAGCCAATCCATGGTTTTGCTGACAGGAAATAGCAAATGTCTGTTGGGATCTATTCATTCACTGATTTTGCTGAAATTCCTGTGGGAACAATTTCCACAGGCAAAGTCTGAGCAGCTCAGGATCCTTTGAAGATCAAACATCTCACTTTACAAATTTGTCATTTTCTCATAAACCAGTTATACACCTGTGACCTTCATAAGTATTTAGATAAAGACATGGTGTACCAAGCACTGTCAACATCCATCATCAGCTTTCAGCACTTTTGACATCAAATGATAATCATGCCCCAGTTTAATACACTCTGTACTGAAGTGTCTTCTTGTTTCATAAAGGCTAGATTTGGTCTCAATGTCTCACACGGCATACATAAGTAAATAGACAACTCTGGAGCACCAGGAGAAAGTGGCAGTGTGAGTGTCAGATCATCGGAATCACACTTTCCATGCTCTTTAATTGCCTGAACTAAACATCAAATCAGTCAGATCACTGTGTCGCCCCAGTAAAAAAGCTAACAAGCAGAAAGCAGAATCTGAATTAAATTACCAAAAATCCTTCTTCAAAATCATTATTTCCCAACTTTCTTTCTTTTTGAGGAGCTGAAATACCATTCAATGTAACAATTCCAAGCATCCGGAACATTTTACAGTCAAAGCATAAAAGCAGATCAAACAGTATTTCATAATATCACTTGTCTTCTATGTCTTAAAATAAGTTAGAAGCAATTTTGAAGGCAAGTTGAGCCCCAATACTGCAGTTAACTTTGCTTTACAGAACTACATAATCATTAGTTAGTGCAATACACCGATCACTCTACATAAAACACCATTCAGTTTCAAGATTGTTTCATGTCAGAAGTGTAAAGGAGAACTAAATAATTGTCACTTCGGATCCAATCCAGTACAAAATCCAACACAATAAGATAAACAACACAATAATAAAGAAAATGCAATAAGTATAATAGGTCAATAGTTTTCAATAGGAACATTTAATGCCAGAGAAATGTATACAACATACATCCTGAAATTCTTTTGCTTTGCAGACATCCACGAAATCAGACTGCCATGAATAATGAATGACAGTTAAATGTTAAAACCCAAAAGCCCCCCAGCTCCCCCTCCCATGCTTAAGCAGCAACAAAGCAACAACTCCCACTCCTCCACCAGCAAAAAAGCATCTGCCCCCTCCACTGACACTCAACTGTGTAGCAAAGCATCAATAAAGACGCAGTACCCCAAAGACTACTGTCTATACATAAGTTAACTCTGACAGGAAATGATAAAATAATGTTAATGGGGGGTGTAGTGGGTGGAGATGTTGATCAGCCATACTGCTTGGGTAACATAACTGCTTTTTCCACATACTACACTCTAAACACTATACAGCATATCCAACACTCTACACCCAACACTTCAAACCCAGAATTCTAACCTAACACTCCACCCAATGCTTTAAACCCAGCTTTCTATGCTCAATGCTCTCCACCCAATACTCTACACACATTTAACACCCAACTCTCTACACCCAACACTTCAAATGCAGCATTCTAAACCCCAGTACTCTACACCAAGGATATTACACTGTAAACTTAGCAATCTTTACCCAGCACTAAACCCAACATTCTATACTCAGTATGCTCTACTTAGGATGCTAAAATGAGCGTCCTACCTCAAACCAACACAAACATTTACCTCAACCTCTTCAAGTCACACATGCAATTTTATCATCAGTGCCCAAGGGTCAGATCTCCAGCTGCAGAAAATATTCCTGGACCTGCATCATCTAATGAAAACCATGACTACTGCTTGGTCAGTCCAGAAAGGAAATAAGCCAAGCAGACTGGAGCGGTCCTTGGTTTGGTCTTGAATTTGGACTGAACATGGCAGAACATTAACTGCGAAAGCAGAGCCAAAGATAGAAGAAACCAATCAGAATACCATCTACACAATGTGTGGAGGTCAGTTGGTGACAATCTACCTTGGTATTTAATACTCCCCTTGTCATTAAAACTGGGAATCTTCTGTTAAATAATTGAATCACAAAACCTGTTTCTCATTCTCACAGTAGCTCCTGAGTGTCTCCAGTTTTTTTTGTTCTTTTTTTCCTGAATATGTGAATGTGCAAGTCAGAATTGTGATGGAATACTCTTCACTTGTGTCCTGACGAAGGGTCTCGGCCCGAAACGTCGACAGCGCTTCTCCCTATAGATGCTGCCTGGCCTGCCATGTTCCACCAGCATTTTGTGTGTGTTGTTGTTTGAATTTCCAGCATCTGCAGATTTCCTTGTGTTTACTCTTCACTTGCCTTGATAAGTACTTCTGTACAATATTCCATAACATTCAGGAGAAATGAGCCAACTTGATCGACACCTCATGTTCTACCTTCTACATGCTTTCCCACACTGAAACACCATGGCTAATACCAGTACTAACCATAACATGTATTTGCAGCAGCTCACCAGTCCTCAATTCTCTGCCATATAGAAAGATAAAAGCACCAAGTATCTGGGTCCTTTTTTAATCACTCATCATTCTGACTTAGAAACAATTCATTATTTCCTAATCATTATCAGTCTAAATCTTCAAGCTCCCTACTGAGTAACACAATGATTGGTTTCGATATGTTTGCTTGTAGTATGTCAGCATCACAAGCAATGCAAGCATTTATTAACATTCCCTAATTGTCTTTGAACTAAAGGGTCAGCAAAGATCCAATGTGTGCCTGGAGTCACATACAGGTCAGGAATCTCCCACTTACGTTCAACAGTGGCTACCCATCCCTCTGAAAACAGAAGGGCACCAGATTGTGCTTTCACAATCATCTGACTGTTTCATGTTCCTATAGCTAATATTGACTTTGTAGTCCAGATTTGCTTAATTACGTATGCTTTTAAATCTACCCCTAGTTGCAGTGATGGGGAGTTAAGCTTTTGATTCTCTATATTAAAGTGTTAACTTGGAAGGTAGTTGGGAGAACCTTCACCACAAGGTCAGGAATGGATCAAGCCAGCTTCACTACACCTGCTTAGATATAATTAGGGATTGGCAATAAAGGTCAGCCTTGCCAGTGTCGGCCCCATCCCAAAACAAGGAGTAAAACATTACAACTGCAGGCCTCTCAATCCCAGCATTGTTTTGTTAAGTCCTGTACTCACATATCCTGAATCTTTAGCATCTCAAATATTAAAATGTAGACACAAAATTGCTTTGCTACACCAAGGACAGTAGCCAGAATTCCATTGAATCCCTGCTTGTGTTGCTAGGCAACAAACATCAAAAACTCAATAATGTGAGTGCAATAGTGAAGAGTCAGGTATCAAGGCCTATCACATCATATTGTAATAATGCTGTTCATCAGCCTGTTGAAGAAATTGTTGAAGGAACAATGGCCAGGTGGTACCAGCCCTGGACAGGATAAAGCCATGTGCAGCAGTTGGCTGATGTTGTGTACTCATGTATATCTATATGTGTGTGCATCTATACATTGTGGTATTTGAGGACAGGAGATGTATGTTGTATAGCTGCCATTTCCATTACATTGCGGCAATTGAAATGCACTGGAACATGAGAAGCTACAAGATGTAGCAGACTCAGCCTTATAGATCACAGGTACATTCCTTCCAACTATCAGCAATATCCGCATCAGGCGCTGCCTTGAGCTGGTAACACCTATCGTCAGCAATCCCACCAGAGGAAGCATGCAATCATCTTGTCGTACCATTGGGCAGGAGGTACCTGCAGGAGGCCTGAAGTCCCACCTGAGCAGGTTCAAGAACAGCCACTTCCCTTTAGCATTGTTTTGTGAACCAACCTGCACAACCCCATTCACTACTTCAGTACAGCAACAATTTTGACCATTTTGTGTTACGATGGACCTAGCTTCATTTTGTTCCAATTGCGTCCTGTCTTGAATAATTTATGTCATTAATTTCTACTTTTCTTGTGAATGTTGTGTATTTGTGCCTGTGGGCCTTGTGCCAGTAAGTTTCTCGTTGCACCTGCACATGCATGCAGTTGTGTATATGACAATAAACTTGTCTTTGACTTTGATTTTGAAACAATATAATGATGATGGAAACACTCAGTTGGTAGCAGGGTCTTAAAGTCTGACATGTATATTGGTTCAGTATTCTGCCGTGCAACTATTCTTCTCTTGGCTTGCTCTGTCTTGGTGCATTCATGAAGACATTATATGTTGACAACAAAATAAATGTCAGGCACGGTTTCCTTGTGATTGTTGACAAACATTGCTAACACATGTTGGCAAGTCTTAGATGCTTTCTTGTAACCACATGCATGAAGGCTCATTTGCCTAAGGCCACTGTATTACCAATAAAAGCACATTACTCTGAAAGCCACTGAAGCAAAGAACAGAGCTGTCAACTTATCATTGGATTGTCACGTGCACAGGTTTGCTATGCCACTGTTAACTAGGGTTGGGAACACTGTCTAACTAAATATGGAGCCTTCAGCATGTATCATGAGATTCAGAATCATTCAGCCCATGCATTGCATCAGAATCAGGTTTAACATCACTGGCATAGCTTGTGAAATTTGTTGTTTTGCAGCATCACAAGTTACAATAAGAAATATATACAAAAATAAATTAATAAGTAGTTCAAAAGTAGAGGAAAAAATAGTGAGGTAGTATTCATGGGTTCATTGTCCATTCAAAAACCTGATGGCAGAGGGAAAGAAGCCATTCCTGAAATGTTGACTGTGTGTCTTCAGGCTCCTGTATCTCCTCCTTGATGGTAACAAAGAAAAGAGGACATGTCTTGGATGATGGGGGTCCTTAATGATGGATGCCCCTTTTTCAGGCATCGACTTTGAAGGTGTCTTCGATGCTGGCGAGTCTAGTGCTCATGACGTGGCTGGATGAGGTCACAACTTACTGCAGCTTTTACCGATTCTGTAGAGTGGCCCCTCCATGACAGATGGTGATAAAGCTAGCTAGAATGCTTTCCACACTACACCTGTAAAAATATGCACGAGTCTTTGTTGACATGCCAAGTCTCCTTAAACTCCTAAAGAAATATAGCCACTGTTGCACCTTCTTTGTGATTGCATCAGTATGTTGGGGCCAGGATAGATCTTCAGAGTTGTAGACATGCAGGAACAGGAGACTGCTCACCTTTTCCACTGCTGATCCCTTGATGAGGACTAATGTGTATTGCTTTGCCCTCTCCTTCCTGAAGTCCACATTCAGTTCCCTGGTCTTACTGACAATGACTGCAAGGTTGTTGTTGCAACTCCACTCAACTAGCTGATCTATCTTGCTCCTGTACGTCTCCTCGTCACCACCTGAAATTCTGCCAACAATAGTTGTGTCATCAACAAATTTATAGATGGTGTTTGAGCTGTGCCTACCCACACAGTCATGGTGTAGAGATTGTAGAGCTGTGTGCTAAGCATGCAACCTTGGAGTGTGCTAGTGTTGATAGTCAGCGAGGAGGAGATGTTATTTCCAATCTCCCCTGACTGTGGTCTCCCGTGAGGAAGTCAAAGATCTAGTTGCAGAGGGAGGTTCAAAGGCCCAGGGTTTGGAGCATTGATTAATACCGAGGGTGTGATTGTGTTGGACACTCATCTGTAATCAATAAACAGCACCCTGATTTAGGTATTGCTATTATCCAGGTGATCCAAGGCTGAGTGGAGAGCCAGTGAGATTGCATCCGCTGTAGACCTATTGGGATAGGCAAATTGCAGTGGGTTTAGGCCCAGGAATTGACTCTGGCCATAATGAATCTCTCAAATCATGTTACCACAGTAGGTGTGAGTGTAACTGGATGATAATTGTTGAGGCAGCTCACCCTGTTCTTCAGGGACATGGGTATGATCGACACCCTTTTGAAGCAGGTGGGAATCTCTGAATGCAGCAGTAAGAGATTGAAGATGTCCTTTTCCACTGCCGCCAGTTGGTAGCATGGAGATTCAGTGTTCTACCAGGTACACCATCAGGGCTGATGCGTTGCAAGGGTTTACCCTCTTGAAAGATGTTCTGACATCAGTCTCTAAAACAGAGATCACAGGGTCACCAGATGCTGCAGGGATTCATACAGGTATAGCTTTATTCTCCTTTTCAAAACATGCGTAAAAAGCATTGAGCTCACCTGGGAGTGAAGCTTCACAGCCAGTGAAGGTTTTGCTTTGTAGGAAGTAACGGTGAGCAAACCCTGATGTGCATCCGATTCTGTCTCTAACTCCAATTGGAATTGTTTTCTCGCTCTTAAAATAGCATTCTGTAATAGGAAAAGAGTATGAGAAAAGAGCCAGTGGATCTGTCCTTTACATCAAATTATATCCAAAATACTGAAGAAGGTGAGAGCCCAAGATGATATAATGTTGAAGTGTTAAAATACAACACTCCTAAGTCAGAATTGTCAGAGGCATATGGCATACTGACAAAGCTGCTCACCAGATGGGTGAGGTCTTATTTAAAGAAATTGTGCAGAAGTTCAAATTTCACTTTAATTCGCATTTATATTTGTTTTAGAGTAAGAGAAAAGAGCCAGAAACATGCTGGGACAATCAATGAATAATGTCATTAAAGAAGTTATCTTTGCATTTGTGAATAGATTTTGTGTATGGATTGAAGTTCAGTCAAAGCCATTGTGCACACAAAACCTGACATTGAATCTGCATATAAAATTGCCGTGTCAGTGAAAAGGCTTCCAAGAACGCTGGAGAATTTCATCCATCACAAGCGACTGGTGTAACTCCAGTCAGCTGTCAGAACACCACAGTGAAGTCCGTGCCTATAAATCTGAGACCAAAGGCAATTGATAAAATGAGTTGAGTCAACTGCTACCTTTGCTATGGTCATCTATCAGTGTAGTCTTGTCAGTTTAAAGCCAAGTTTTTTAGTTGACAAAACAAAGGTTACATTTCAACAGTCTGTAAGTCCAATGCTAATACAAGGAAAAAGTTTCAATTTTAGTTGAAAAGTAATAAAACTACAGAAACTGGTGATGTGAAATAAAGGCAGAAAATGATGGAAATAGCAGATTCACTTATATTCTTTGAGAGAGAGGGAGATTTAATGATCTAGGTCAGAGAATTGCCTTCGATCTAAAATATAAACTCTGTCTCTCCACAGATGCTGCCTGACTGCATGGTATTGCTAGCGTTTCTATTGTGAATTGCACTGGGAATTCGAATGGACATCAGGAAGTAGGACTTCAGAGCTTGGAGGTTTATTCCAACAAAGAGGAACTGAGCAACAATCTGTTGGAGGAACTCAGTGGTGGGAAAGGAATCGTTGACATTTTGGGTTGAAACTCTGTATCAAGATTAGAAAAACTGTGAATCTATATTATCAAGCCAGTAGCACTGAATCAAACTGTAACAACCAGAACATTGACATGTGTATTGATACACCTGCAGTCCGTTCAATAATGAGTCAAGACTTTTGCTCCAGATCAGCCATAAGCTAGTGACAGAAATACTGTCACAGTGAAATTGTACTTGGAGAGCACAACAGACAGTGAGTAGCAATACTTGTCGCTGTAGCAACTACAAAACCAACCAACATTAAGGATTTGATGAGACCACAAAAAGAAACATACAAAGGACTGCAATGTCTCCAACCAGAATGGCAAATGCTTCATGTAACACCTAAGGGACCTGAAGTTGGGGGTAAAAACGAGATCTACACATCTAATGTAGTCAAAGAGAAATCTCTATGTTTTCTAATACAATCGAAAAGTTTCAATGTTGGAAAAGATCTGTGAACAGTCATTAAAAGGAAAAAGGTAAAAACTTGATGGACTCCTCATGCTCCACCTTAAACATGTTTCCCACCACTGATACACCACGGCTAACATCAGAACTAACTACAAAATGTACTGGCAGTTGCCCATGAGGCCTTGACCCTCTGCCAACTGTGGGCCATTGAAAGATACGGAGAAATTGACTAGTCCGCCACAGATGAGAATGTGAATTATTCATAATGACCATAAGACCATAAGACATAGGAGCAGAATGAGGTCATTTGAGACTGCTCTGCCACTCAATCATGGCTGATTTCTTATTCCTTTCCTCAGTCCCACTCTTCAGCCTTCTCCCCATAACCTTTGATGTTATGACCAATCAAGAACCTATCAAGCTCTGTCTTAAATACACTCAACAACCTGGCCTCCTCAGCTTCCTGTGGTAACGAATTCCACTAATTCACAACCCTCTGGCTAAAGGAATTTCTCTGCATCTCTGTTTTAAATGGAGGCCTCTCTATCCTGAGTTTGTGCTCTCTTGTCCTAGATTCCTCTATGCATGGGAAACATCCTTTCCACATCTACTTTATCTAGGCTTTGCAATATTCGAAAGATTTCAATAAGATACCCCTTCATCATTCTACATTCCAGTGACCACAGACCCAGAGTCATCAAACTTTCCTCATTTGATAACCCTTTCATTCCTGGAATCATCCTTGTGAACCTCCTCTGAACCCTCTCCAATGCCAGCACATCTTTTCTTACATAAGGAGCCCAAAACTGCTCACAATATTCAAGGTGCTGCCTCACCTGTACCTTATAAAGCCTCAGCAACATATCCTTGCTCTGTATTCTAGACCACTTGAAATGCATTTGCCTTCCTCGCCACTGACTCAACCTTCAAGTTAACTTTTAGCGTGCTGTGCACAAGGGCTCCCAAATCCATTTACGTCTCTGATTTTTTTGTTTTCTCCCCACTTAGAAAATAGTCTGTACATTTATTCCTTCTGCCAAAGCGCATGACTACTTCATTTGCCCGTTCTGTTAATCTGTTTAAGTCCTTCTGCAGGCGTCTTGTTTCCTCAACACTATCTGCCCCTCCACCAATCTTTGTATCATCTGTAAACTCGGCAACAAAGCCATCTATTCCATCCTCTAAATCATTGATATACAGCATAAAAAGAAGAGGTTCTAACACTGACCCCTGTGAACACTACTAGCCATTGGCAGCCAACCAGAAAAGGATCCTTTTATTCCCACTGGCTGTCTCCTACCAATCAACCAATGCTCTAACTATTTTAGTAACTTTCCTCTAATACCATGATAATTTTATAAACAGCCTCGTGTGTGGCACCTTGTCAAAGGCCTTCTGAAAATCTATATGTACACCATTCAGTGCATTCCTTTTATCTATCCTACTTGTCATCTCCTCAAAGAATTCCAACAGGTTTGTCAGGCAAGAGTTTCCATTAAGAAAACCATGCTAACTTTGTCCTATCTTGTCCTGTGTCATCAAGTACTCCATAATCTCAACCTTAACAATTGACTCCAACATCTTCCCAACTATTGAGGCCAGGCTAAGCAATCTATAATTTCCTTTCTGCTGACTCCCACCTTTCTTAAAGATTGGAGTGATATTTGCAATTCTCCGGTTCTTCAGAACTATACCAAAGTCCAATGATTCTTGAAAGATCATAGCTAATATCTCCCCAATTTCTAATGCTACCTCTTTCAGAGCCCTAGTTCATCTGGTCCGGGTGACCTATGTACCTTTAGTTCTTTCAACCTTTGAGCACCTTTTCCCTTGTAACAGTACTGCACTCACTTTTCTTGCTCCACACCCTTCTACATCTGGCACACTGCTAGTATCTTCACTGTTAGTGAAGACTGATGCAAAATATTCATTTAGTTCATCTGCCATCTCCTTGTCTCCTGTTATTATTTCTCCGGCCTCATTTTCTAGTGGTCCTATATCCACTCTCACCTGTCTTTTATTTTTTATGTAACTAGGAAAAGTTTTTTCTCTCCAGCTTGATATTGTCTGCTAGTTTACTTTCATATTTCATCTTTTCCCTCCTAATGATTCTTTCAGTTGCTCTCTGTAGGTTTGTAAGAACTTTCCAAGTCTCTGTCTTCCCACTAAGTTTTTCTTTGTTTTTGCCCTCTCTTTTGCTTTTACATTTGCTTTGGCTTCCCTTGTTGGCCATGGTTGTATTATTTTGCCATTTGAGTATTTATTTGTTTTTGGGATACATCTATCCTGCACCTTCCTCATTTTTTCCAGAAACTCACACCATTGTTACTCCGCTGTCATCCCTGCCAGCATCTCCTTCCAATTTAGTTTGGCCAACTCCTCTCTCATACCACTGTAATTTCTTTTACTCCACTGAAATACTGTCACATCAGACTTTACTTTCTCCCTATCAAAGTTCAAGTTGAACTCAATCATACTGTGATCACTGCCTGCTAAGTGTTCCTTTACCTTAAGCTCCCTAATCACCTCTGGTTCATTACATAACACCCAATCCAGTGTAGCTGATCCCCTAGTAGGTTCAATGACAAACTGCTCTAAATAGTCATCTTGTAGTCATTCAACAAATTCACTCTCTTGAGATCCTTTGCCAATCAGATTTTCCCAATCTACCTGTGTGTTAAAAATTCCCATGACTATCGTAACATTGCACTTTTGACACACATTTTCTATTTCCTGTTGAAATCTGTAGTCCATATCCCAGCTACTTTTGGGAGGCCTGTATTTCACTGCCATAAGGATCCTTTTACCCTAGCAGTTTCTTCCACAAGGATTCAATATCTTCCGATCCTATGTCACATCGTCCTACTGATCTGATGCCATTCTTTACCAGCAGAGCCACACCACCCCCTCTGCCGACATTCTTCTCCCTTCAGTACAATGTGTAACCTTGGACATTCAACTCCCAACAGCAACCATCCTTCAGCCACGATTCAGTGATGGTCACAACATCCTACTCGGTAATCTGTAGAAGTGCAACAAGATCATCCACCTAATTTCTAATACTCCATGAATTGAGATACCACACTTTGAGTACTGTATTTGCTGCCATTTTTGATTTTGCATCAATGAAGCACTGATACTCACCCTGCTGGTTGCAATTTTGCCCTATCATCTGCTTGCCCTTCCTGACAGTTTGACTGTACATTATCTTTGCTTTTTCACCGTCCGTCTTGTCCTGAGTCCCTACATTCCGGTTCCCATTTCCCTGCCAATTTAGTTTAAACCCTCACCAGCAGCTCTAACAAACTTGTCCACAAGAATATTGGCCCCCCTCAGGTTCAGATGCAACCTATCCCTTTTGTACAGGTCATACCTTCTCCAGAAAAGATCCCAATATTTTAAGAGCTTGAAGCCCTGCCTCCTGAACCAGTTTCCCAGCCATCTGCCAAATCCTCCTCTTTCTTCCCTCATGGCGCATGGCACAGAGTGGTAATACCTACTAATCTGAGCAAAAACTTCATACTTACAAAAATTTCATAAGATTTCATTAAAAACTTCAAAAATGTCATACTGAGCACACAGGAGCAATTAGTAATAAATCAGTTGCAGAAAGCTTTGTTTGCTGGTTCTTGAATCATTGTTAAATCAATGCAATATTTGGAAAATTTAGAGGATTTATCACTATCTGCCATAATCAACCCTTACCAGTAGGTGAATATGGATTCTTGCAAACCATGAATGACCATTTCCCAATGCTGACTGAAATGTGCATGGGGATTCAGGTACCATAGCTTTACCTGCATCTATCATCATTTACCTGAAGAGCTAATTTCTGACGAAGACCTTGTTTTGAATTACCCTGTTGGTAAATATTATGAAACAGATGGTATCAAATAAACTCTGCTTCATTCACATCGTACAGCTTCAGATGGAATACCTGAAGTAATAGTCAGGATAGCTAAAAAAAACCCAAAGAGAATGTGTTACTGGGTGTGGTGAACTACATATACCTGTCTGGACACTCCCCCTGCTGACTGCTCCTGTGGCTTCTCCCACAGACCCCTGTATAAAGGCGATCGAGGCCTGAGCCCGGCCTCTCAGTCTCCAGGATGTAGTATGGTGGTCACTCACTGCTTGTTCCTTCTTCCAGTCAATAAAAGCCGATATCTCGCCTTACGTCTCAGAGTGAGTTATTGATGGTGCATCACTGGGATATTCAAAATTCAGCACAAAATGCCTCCTTGTTAATCCCTTACTCATAAGGATGTAAACTTTCAAAAGTCTTGGTGAAAAGAAGATTAGGAACACAATTAAGCTAAATTCTTGCTGAAGAAATAAACAGCGAAATATGGTTTCAAACAAAGCAAGTACATAAGTCTTTCAAGCCCCCTAAACATTTGAAGGCATGTGAATGAGATAAAGCAACCAAGGTAGAAGTTCGAGAACCAGGAAATATAGGATTAAGTTTGGAGATAAAATCTGTGTGTTCCTAGATCACTGCTGAAGATAAGTCATACCTAGATGCATGGTGAGATACGTGACTATAAAGTTGTGTGTGAGATAGATTCCGTGTAAACTTCGGGAAGTGAAACACCACATGCAGACCATGGAATCTATCTCACACACAACTTTAGAATTACGTATCTCACTGTCCATCCAGGCATGGCTTATGTCTGGCAGAACCCAGAATTGGTCTGCTCTGGGCATTACGTCAGCAGGAAGACCATGAGCATTTACAGCAAGGTATGGTCATGAATTGGCTCTATTGCTATGGAGGGCTTCAATTGCTAGGGGGAGCTTATTGTTTTATTTTAGTTAATAAATCTTGCTTGGAAAATATCATCTGTTTGCGTTAAGTTGTGGTAATGATTACCATAAACTGTTTCAAGGTGGCACAGTCTAAAAACTTATCTAACACAATTACCAGAAAGGAGAGCTGGAAGTATCTAAAAAAGTTACCAGACCTGCTTTATAATTGCCCAATTAAAAGTGAAAACCAGCTATATGTTTGTTTCATATTTCTCATGGACATTCAGCCCATTGGCTCTCTGACAGATCTCATCAACGCTATATCACTACTTTTTCCTTCTGTGATTTTTCCTTCTTCCATGTACCCGCCAGCTCTGCCTTGATTTCCCTGTCACTAGTCAGACTAAGGAGCAATTTACAATGACTAATTTCTCATCTTTGTGATGTGGGGAGAAACTGGAGCATTTGGAGTTAACCTGCACCATCACAGGGAGAACCCCACACTGGAAAGATTGGTTCAAACCCTGGCCAACCACAGTGACATTAATTGCTGTGTGACTGTGAGACGTATTTCTTGATGGGATAATTGAGCAAATCTTTGTTGAAAGAGCAAATGCAGAAGAGAAATACATCCTCTTTTTAAAAGAAATGTTGGGAAGCAATAGTTGTACCTATTTAGATTTATCTGAATGAAAATATTATTATATTGGTGGATACATAAGTTTTATGCAGTCCATGATTTCTAATATTGTAACAACGACTGAAACACCCAGATCATAACAAGAGCTTGAAGGCTTGCCATGCAAATGGGTTAGGTGTTCTTCCTAGCAAATGGTTTCCAAAAGTATGTACATGCTGTGCCTCAATACTTTCGTGTAAGTATCATGGACAGAATCAGATCTTCCAGGAGGAACAGATTTTGGAGTACCAAAGAAATGAGATGATGGAAAAATCAGTTTGAGAAGACAGTGGCTGGTGCACTCTTGATCGCAGTCAGCTAAAACCAGGACTTATATAAATGGAACGCAGGAACAACTCATAAAACGGCAAATGCAGTGTCAGAGCCTAATGACGTCACACCAAGGCCTCATTTCTTTATTGTGAGACTCCAGGATCTACAGCCTTTTGTGCTCACAGTCCACTGGCCTTCCTGCTCTCACCAGTTCCCATTAGGAATCCCAAAACCCAAAACACCAACTGTCCATTTTTCTCCAGACGCTACCTGACCCATGGTGTTTCTCTATTTTATTCTTGCTGCAAACTCCAGGATCTGCAGCCTCTTGAATCCCCTGTGCTTAAGGCTTACCAGACCTGTTGTGCCAGTATTTTCCTTTTAATCAGCTTCCTAGATATTGTAATCATTTGCTTTGGTCTGGCAAATGATGCATATGTGCCAGGATCTGGAGGGTCTCACCAATGTGCAAAGTATTGGCCCTCCATTCACTTGTCTCTCAATTTATTAGTATAATTAGCATAATTCTGCATTGCAGGGACAGGAAAAACAATTTAATGAGAGAGTTTCTCCTGCAGAGACACACTTTGTAGTGCACTACACGTCTTTTACAATAATCAAAGCTTTGAGATGGTTCCTGTGGAGTAAATCTTCTCTCAGTGAATAACACTGAATGTTGCTACAGTGGTCCTTTATCACAGAAATAAACAAAATGTCTCTCCATGTAACATAAAAGCAATAGTCTACAAATGCTGGAAATTGGCAATAAAAATACAAAAGTCAGGCAACATCTGTGCAGCAAGAGCAGTGAACAGAAATGCACAGGGATTCAGAGAGTGATGGACTCAGCCATTTCCAACATCGAGGACTCTACAAGAGGAGATGTAAAGAGGGAAGGCAACATGTGTCATCGAGGACCCACAACATCTACATCATGTCCTCCTCTCAATGCTGCCGTCAGGTGGGCGGTACAAGACCCCGCCTAAAAGAAGTTTAATTACAGCTTCTCCCGCACTGCCCTCTGATTGCAAAGCTGACCTGAAAGACCTTAATTCTACCATGGATTGAATTTTTCTCAAACTAATGAACTAATGCCGTTACATTAGTTTTTGAGTCATGTAATTTATGTTAATTTAAATTTACGCAATTTATGCTTGCAGCGTACTGTTGTTATGAGGAAGCAGGTTTGGTGAGTGAGACAGAAGGCACTGATTTTGAATAAGCTCATTAACCATTTATTTACAAACAGTAAACATTTCGACCAAACATCTAAGCCACCTTAACTTACAAAAACTACAATACTAAACATTCAGTAACACTTTAAAAAGTATCTCATTAAGTCTCCCCAAATTACACAACTACAAGACTAAACATTCAACAAGTAGATAATGAGCTAAGTGTGTGTAGGGGCCTTCCTGCATCTTCAGCACCTTCCCAAGGGTTCTTCAATATTGGTCACAACCTCGATGTGAAGAGAAGCCTCTGGAGACAAAAGAAAGCCAGCCAGATCCTCGCCTGTGCTATTCTTACACCCCGAGGCTTCCAGACCTGGGCACAGTTGTCGTGGCGCACAGAGCAAAACAAGGGGAAAGAGTTGCTGCATCTTCTGAATGGGCCAATCAATGATTGGCATAGCAGAATCAGCTTTCGACCGGCAAGCAAACTAACTCTTCACATTACAACTGTGCTGCTGCTACAAGATGTATCTTCATAGTGTTCACACCCTGGGTATGTACGTCCATGACAACAAACCTGACAATTAACAAGAAACAAAAAGAGGGAAAAAGACATAAGAAGTAGCTCAAGATATCAAGAGTAAGTATCAATAACAGTAGAGTATTTGGTAGCAACTTTTGTCTGGAAATAAGGGTAGGAATAACAAGCCAAAACTGTTGAACCGAAGAATACATACACAACGCTGGAAGAACTCAGCAGATCAGGCAGCATCTGTGAGAAAACAGTAGCCAACGTTTCGGGCCGAGACCCTTCATCAGGAATGGGGGGGAAGAGAGGGCTGAAGCCCAGTAATAGAGATAGGGGAGGAGTAGAGCCTAGAGGCACCAGGTGGAAAACCAACCAGAGGAAAGATAAAGGGGGGAGGGGGAGGGGATAAGCATGAAAGAACTGTAGAGATAAAGAAGCAGAAAGTTGAAAACGGACAGAGGCAGAGAGGGACCTGGGATAGGGGAAGGGGGAGGGGGAGGGAATTACCGGAAATTGGAGAATTCAATGTTCATACCACCAGGCTGGAGGCTACCCAGACGGTAGATGAGGTGTTGCTCCTCCAACCTGAGTTTGGCCTCATCATGGCAGTAGAGGAGGCCATGTATGGACATATCTAGATGGGAATGAGAGGCAGAGTTCAAGTGGGTGGCAACCGGGAGGTCCTGTCTATTGTGATGGATGGAGCGCAGGTGCTCTCAGTTAAAGAGCAAGGTTAAGTACGTCACACATTACACTTGACTCACTAATTTCTAACTTTTCGATAGTATGAAGGTACATTTATAATTGCTTTGATATTGAGAGAGGCAGTGAATTTAGTAAAGAAGGAAAAGGGAAAGTATGGAAGGTTCGGAAATCTAAAATCAAATAGAATTATATAAAGAAGCCAGAAAAGAATTCAGGAAGGGAATTAGGAGAGCCAGGAGGGAAATGAAAAGTATTTGGCAAGTAGGACTGAAGAGAATCCCAAGACTTTCTATATATACATCAAAATCAAGAGAATAATTAGAGAGCGGGTAGAACCACAAGGCTAAGGGAGGGAATATGAGTGAGGTTCTAAATAAGAACATTGCAACAATATTTACCAGGTAGAGGGATGTGGAGTTCAGGGAGAAACCATTCCTGCCAGCTTTGCCAAAGGGTTGTACGCTGGTGAAGATAATAATAAGTAACACGCACACAATGCTAGATTTTCTCAGCGGGTCAGGCAGCACCTATGGAGGGGAATAAACACTCGATGCTTCTGACTGAGGCTTTTCATTATGAGGTTTGAACATAAAGATGATCATTTTAGATTTGAGGTTAGTCTATGATTGCAAGGCCATTGTTACAATAGACAGACACTGGAAGATTCATAGAATCATTGAGTCATAAAAAGTACAGCACAGAAGTAGGTCCTTTGGCCCATCTAGCCCATGCCAAACCATTTAAACTGCCTAGTGCTATCAAGCTGCACTGGGACCATAGCCCTCTACAACCCTACCATCCAGATACCGACCCAATCGTCTCTTTATCAATGAAGTCGAGCTCACAGGCACCACTTGTGCTGGCAGCTCATTCTAGACTGAGTGAAGAAGTTTCCCATCATGTTCCCCTTAAACTTTTCACCTTTCACCCTTAACCCATGACTTCCGCTTGTAGACCTACCCAACCTCAGTGGAAAATGCCAGCTGCATTTACCCTATCTATACCACTTATAATTTTGTATACCTTTATCAAATCTACTCTCAATCCGTTGCGTTCTAAGGAGTGAAGTCTTGATAAATTTCTTTTCATGTGTTACGTTGTTAGGGCACAGTTGACACTCAGAGGTTAATTCAGGATGATTGCTAGTTATGACTGGTTTGGATTCTTTCTGCAACATTATCTATGCTGGCAAAGCAATTTCATTCTGCACAGCAGGTGACAAAGCATGGAAAAACAAAAAAAAATACATCAACCTATTAAGGTGCCACTTAATATCTCACCATACGGCTGCAAGCATGTCAAAATATTGCTGGAGACTGCTTAATGTTTGTAAAAGAATATTTCGGAATTGGTTATGTTTTAATCATTTATTTTTGTTAAGTGCTCCAAGAGTCTGCAAGGCGCTAACTCTTGTGAATAAAATATTGGCCCCTTACGAGAATTGAGAGTTGCTTTCTCTGCCAAAGAAATGGTAATTCATGCAAGACAAATAAATAAATAAATCATTTTAAGCTTAATGCATTCTGCTGTGTCCTAGGCAGCAGATGCAAGCTGGGCAGCTGATGGGGTCTCATGGTCTAGGATTCAAACCCTGTCCAAGTAAGCTGTCCTGAGCTGCATGAGGAGGAAACCTCCGATACTCAAGGGGACATTGGAGTCCTGGGTAAAGCCGTGGGTTCAGCCGCTCTCGGAGTATTGTGTGCAGTTCTGGCTACCCTATTGCAGGAAGGATGTGCAGGCCTTGGAGAGGGTGCAGAACTGGTTTAGCAGGATGCTGCCTGGATAAGAGAGCGTGTGCTGTAGGGACAGGTTCGACAAACTTGGATTGTTTACTCTGTAGGCCTCTGAGAGGCCTGCTGAAAGTTCATAAAATTCTGAGAGGAATAAGTAGGATAGGCAATAAGAATCTTTTTCCTATAGTAGTAATGTCAAGTGCAGGAGAAGATACATTTAAGGTGAGAAGGGGAAAGTAAAAAGAAAATGTACAGGACAAGTTTCCTACAGTGAGATTGGTGGATGCCTCGAACATTCTCCCAGGAGCAGAGGTGGAAACAGTCATAATGGTGACATTGAAGAGGCTGTTGGCCACATAAATAGAGTGATTTGGGACACATTCAGGCAGAAGAGTTTAGTACAACATCACATTTGATGTAGACATCATGTGTCAAAGGGGCTGTTCTACGTTCTGTGTTCCATTTCTACACTTACCGGTAACAAGATATCACTTTTTCAATGAGACATTGGACTGAGGCCTCTATTTGCATAGAAGGACCCCCACATCTTGGTCCAAGGAAGAGAAAAGGGTTTTCCTGCAATGCGGAGCAACAGTCAGCCCTCAACCAATGTGTGACTATTTCTGGGACATTGCAAGAAGCAGAACAGCACCAGGTTCAGCGTGTGACAGCTCTAGCATCCAGCGATATTTCAATTAAACCTGGAGCAGGCTGCAAAACACGGGACAGACATCACAACACAGAAGATAAATTGAAGCCTTTCTCCCGGTGGTCAGCTTTCTCCATTCTCCTGGTCACTCGAAACACAAATGGCTTGAGGCACTAGTACCTGAGCCCCAAATGCAGGACCCATCATTTATAGATCAAATGCTCCCACCATAACCACTTGCAAACACACTGGAAATAGCGCTGGCCGCTGCTAATCAGTGAGCATTTCTGGGGCTCATGGTGACTGCAGAGATTTATTTAACCATCCACTACTTCACAGCTAATAATAACTTTATTGATTTTTCATTTAGCAAATGAAGGAGGTGAGAATGTGAGGAAAGTGAAACAGAGCATGTGTCAAAGTCTAATCAATGAGAGATCGGAGCAGACCTGTGGAGAAAGAGCTGCATGGGTGTATAGGTCACACCCAACTATTCATCTCCACTCTGCAGAATATAGAGTACTTAAAGAGGTAATGGTGAGACTGCAAGTGGATGCTTTGAATGTAGACTGAGTTAAAGGGAATATTGGGATATAAACTTACATGGTAGACGTTAGCTTTGTAGATCTGTCAAAGGCCAGTTGTGAATTGAAGAATGTTCTTTCTTGGGCCTGGGTTCCTCTAAACAAAAGAGGTTTCAGCTAAATGTGTCATTGAAAAAGTGGTGCCCTGGGTAGTCTAAGTGTAGAGATAGATCACAGCAAATAGAACAGTACAGAACAGGAACGGGCCCTCTTGCCCATAATGTCTGTGTCAAACACGATGCTGAACTAAACTAAATCTTCTCAGCCTGAACATGATCCCTCCAACCCTGCGTATTCATGCGGATGTACCTGGGATGGAATCAGGAATTATGGAATCTCTCAATGGGATTTCTGAAGCTGTAGATCTCCCTAAGTTTGCCACCGTCATACAGATGCATTCCAGTTTGCTGGAACTGTAAACTTATTCAAGGTGGATTCTGGGATTGTAACTGCGCAGGGAGGATCATGTGAATATTGGGATTGGAGGACCACCCAGGGTGGATACCGACATTTTTCAGTGTGGGCATTATAGACTTATCCAAGACTGCTAATTGTTAACGCAGTCCAGGCAGAACAAGTGCAGTTGCATACTAGGGTTGTTAAAGTGCAAGTCATGTTCTGAGAATGTAAAGGTATCCAGGACCAAAGGTGAGATTTTAAAACTGTTAAGAACGTATGCTGCACTAACAGATCCATGCAAGAAGAATGTATCGGTACCACTCCCCAACTCTTCTTACACTACACCAACGACCGCATTGGCGCTGCTTCCTGCACCCACGCTGAGCTCATTGACTTCATCCAGCAACTTGCACCCTGCCCTCAAATTTACTTGGCCCATTTCTGACACCTTCTTCCTCTTTCAATGATCTCCCTGTCACTATCTCAGGAGACAACCTATACACTGTTATCTTTTATAAACGCACTGATTCTCACAGCTACTTGGGCAGTAACTCTTCCCACCCTGTCACTTCTCTCAGTTCTGTTGTCTCTGCCACATCTGGTCTCAGGATGAGGCTTTTCATTCCAGAACTAATGAGGAGTCCTCCTTCTTCAAAGGAATGGGCTTTCCTTCCTCCACCATCAATGCTGATCTCGCCCGCATCTCTTCTATTTCACATATGTCTGCCCTCTCTCTACCCTGCTGCCACAAAACTAGGGATAGAGTTCCTCTTGTTTTCGCCTACCACCCCTTAGTCTCCCCATCCAGCACATAATTCTCGGCAACTTCCGCCATCTCCATTGGGGATCCCACCACCAAGCACATCTTTCCTTCCCCCACACTTGCTTGCTTTCTGCAGGGATCACTTCTTACATGACGCCCTTGTCCACTTGTCCCTCTCCATTGATCTCCCTCCCAGTATTTATCCTGGCAAATGGAATAAGTGCCAAACCTCCTCCCTCACTACCGTTCAGGGCCCCAAGCTCCCCTTGCTGGTGAGGCGACTCTTCTCCTCTGACTCTGTTGGGGTCATCAGCTGTATCCAGTGCTCCTGGTATGGCCGCCTGCATATCGGTGAGACCTGACGTAGGTTGTTAGACTGCTTTGCCGTGCACCTACACTCCGTCCTCCTGAAAAGGCACAACCTCCCGGCAGCCACCCATTTCAACTTTACTTCCCATTCCCACTCCAACGTGTTAGCCTACAGCCTCCTCTACAGCCACAATAAAGCCGCACTCAGGTTGGAGGAACAGCACCTTATATTCCGTCTAGGTAGCCTCCAACCTGATGGCATGAACTCCAATTTCTCAAGCTTCCAGTAATTGACGCCGCCTTCACCATTCCCCATTCCTGTTGCCCTCTCTCACCTTTTTCCTTACCTACTCATCACCTCCCTCTGGTGCTCTCCTCCTTCCCTTTCTTCCATGGTCTTCTACCCTCTCCTGTCCGATTCCCATCCTCCTGCTTTTGCCAATTAACTTCCCAGCTCTTTTCTTCAACCCCCCCTTCATGGTTTCACCCATCACTTACCACCTTTTACTTCTTCCTCCTCCCCCCCACCTTCTTACTTTGACTTCTCATCTTCTTTTGACAGTTCGGCCCAAAATGTTGACAGTTTATTCCTTTCCATAGACGCTGCTTGGCCTGCTGAGTTCCTCCAGCATTGTGAGTCTGTTGTCTCGGATTTCCAGGATCTGCAGATTTTCTCTTGTTTGTGCAAGAAGAATGCAGGTTTAAAACAGCACTCATGATCGATTCCCTGAAGGTGGATCCTTCCCAGATGAAATTTATTGATATCTGGTTGTAGATCCACTTGGGATCTATGTAGAGTTGCCAATCCACTCGCCGTCTATTCAAGATTGTAGATCTACTTAGTGTCGATCCTGCGGTTCCAGATCCACTCAAGGTCTATGCCATGTTGTAGGTCTACTCGGTGAATAACAAAATTTTATATCTCTCTAAGGTAGATAAAAAGCAAGTGGCTATTGTGATTGCAGATCTTTTCAAGAAAGGTGTTAGGATTGTTGGTCTATCAATAATGAACTTCGATATTGCAGATGAACTCATGATTAGTGGACAGCTCTGGTCAAATGTTAACTCTGTTTCTTAAGCAGTTACACGAATGAACAATGATTTATTGATTGCCCATTTTGTTCCATCCAATGATCAATTCCAATAGATCTGATAGATATTAAGAAGGGAGGGGAGAAAGCAGGGGGAAATGAGTGAAAAAGTAATGGCACACAGAGTAAGATGGAGAAGGCATTATGTGGTTTGAGAAAACTAGTGTGGGATTAGGCTGGGTGATATTAAAGGATATGGATTGAGAGAAAGACAGTGGGATATGGGCAGGATATTAAAGAACAGAGCAGGATCAGGTGGAATCAAAGCTTAAAGTGTATTGAGGGGGAGAAGGAGATTAGTCTAGATGGGAGATTTAATATGATTAAAAAGCAACATTAGTGGGTACTGAAGGCAATGGGACAGAGGTGTGAGGTGAGGTTAGACAGGAGGAAAGGGAATAGGAAAATGTATTATACTGGATGGGAAATTAACAATGCTGGGGAATAAGTGGTAGAATGAGACTGATCAATACAAATTCGAGGAGGTGCATTTTCAGTCTGGTGCTGGAAGCAGAACTTTTATCACTCACTGTGACAAACACAACTTTACTTCCTGGTAGATCGTAAGAAGAGAATAAGTAGTGGCTAATTACAAAGCTCCGGCAAATGGGAGGTTAATAAAAATAAACTTTGCTCAGGAAGCAGCCAGGAGTTTAAAAGGATTGTTCTATTTTTACACAAAATATTTTGACTTGATTCTCTGGTTGCATCTTGCATTAGTTATTTTTACTGATAGTCTACCTCCTAGGCATCTTCTATCAAAAGGCATCAATAACTGAAAAGTAAAGTAAATATCTTCTGGTGCATCGTTATTAGTAGGCCGCAGGCTTTCTCCTATTACTTTGCAGAAGAGGAGCACCTAAACCATAAAACATGGAATATTTGCATTTGCTGGACTTGAAATATTTTGTGGAGTAAATGTAAAAACAGAGAGAATGGAATGTGAAAAGAGATTTTAAATGAATTCTATTGCTTAATGTAGCTCGTTGTGTTCCCTGACAGATGCAGACTGACCTGCGAAGCACTTTGTGATTTTATTTCACACAGACTTTTGTTTTCATGTCAGTCTACCAGTGTCGTGGCACCCTCTGTATCTTCCATCCTTACACCACACCCAGAGTCCTCCACCTGTCCCTTCAGGCTCTTCCTCGGGGCAATTCAGCCCATCACCGCTGCTCTCAGCAGGCAACGCACACAATCAAACACACACACACATACAGAATGAGATACACACAAGCATTCTCACACATATGCACACAGTCGGAATTCAATGCACAAGTGGAGGTCTGACTGACACTGACACACACAAACACATACAGTCAGATTGACAGGCGTACATATCACAGAAACCTACACATACACATGCAGACAGTCAGACTAACGGTCACTAGCATAGTCAGAATGATGTCCACACACACACACACATATATATGTATATACTCTGACACATACAAACACCAAAGCCCATTCACACATACAGTCAGACATGTTAGGATGAATATGGTGAGCCAAAGCACAAACGAGAAAATCTGCAGATGTGGAAATCCAAGCAACACACACAAAATGCTGGAGGTCAGACAGAAACATCAGCTCGAAACATCGACTGTTTACTCTTTTCCATTGGTGCTGCCTGATCTGCTGAGTTCCTTCAGCATTTTGTGTGTGAAGGTGAGCCAAAGGACCCGTTTCTGTGGAGTATAGCTCTGTGTGCACACATATACACAATGCCACAGTGAGACTCACAAATAACACACCTATGTAAAGTTCTGATGACTTCAATGAATCATTCTCATTGGTTCTAAATTCACATTTTAAACTCTTCAAAAGAAATCTGTTTTCTTAGCAAAATCTCTTGGCTGACTTGATGGGCTGCCTCAAGGAGTGCTTAAATTTTTAATATAATACTCACAGATCTCTCTCAGTGCTGTTACAGCTGTAAGATCCTTCTAGAACATGAAGCTCACCCAGTCAACAGGGGAATTCTTGCACTCGGGAGCCCAGTTTATAAGCTTACTGCATCAAATCTCTTCATGATAAGTCAAAAGCAAACTTATCATTGAATTTGCAATTATTGATTTTCACCCTTGATACATTATGCCAGACAAATCAATTTTTGCAAATATCATTGTTTTTCAGTCTTAAACTTTTAACTCTTCATCTGCCGAGCATCTTTCTTCCTTTATGATTCTGGCCCCTTCACCGTGAACGTGTTTTGGCTGTATTGTTAAATGTTAAAATTTAATGTGTGCTCACAATAAGGAACATAGAAGAGGGGATACTCACTTATACACAATTTCCATCCATGCATTAAAGTCGTATTTCATCTCAACATGTCCATTTCTCTCCACAAATGTTGCCTGGCTCTCTGAGTTCCTCCTGCATCTTACTTGTGGCTGGTGATCTGGCAGCTTAATGCCTACAGTTACAAAGGGGAACCTTTCCTCTTCAATCCCTCCATGTAACTATGCTTGATCTGGGCAAAATCATCAGTTTGCCCTGCGGTCACCAGGTTGTGAATGTAGAGCTAGCTGTATATGTTTGGGTGGATTGGTCAGACATCTGTATGAGTGTTATAAAGCTGGGGTGCCAACACACTTCCTTATGATCAAAGTTATTCGTGCAAATACCAGTGGCTGATGCCTCTCCAAGGCTACTGTATGAGCAGATATTTTGATCAGTACATAGACAAACTATACGTTCAGTCATTCGACGATTGGCAATAATGTGTGTCAAAGACATGTCTGTAACATTTACGCCAGTGATCTCGCATTTCTCCACCTGCAAAGTCCTAGCTGCGACTCAGAATGATTCAGTTACAAAGTTTGCAGAGATGGATGGGAAAGCAATGGCTGCTGGTTAACCAGTTTCAATGTGTACTTTATCGCCACAGAATCTTGTAAGATGGTCTCCTCTGAGTCTTTATCTGTCTAGTGGAGAGGATTGTCCAAGCCCATGCCTACTATATGATCTTAATGGATCTTCCCACTCAGCCCAGTTTCCATTTGCCACAGAATTTTTTCTTTCCTAAATGTTACTACAAAGTTATGTTGCGTTTTTTGTTAATTTGCCATTTTGAAGCAATTGATACAACATATAGTTATATGGTTCAGTCTACACTTCCTCCTACCAACAAAATCAAGGACCTCTTCCATCCTGGCCATTCTCTCTTCTCCCCCAACCCCTGCTATCTGTAAAAGCTTGAGCCAGCAGGCTCAAGGGTAGCATCTACCCACAATTAAATGGGCCTTTTCTATGATAAAGATGAACTCTTGATTTCTAAATCTGTCTTGTCCAGGTCCTTACACTTTATAAGACCATAAGTTCATAAGATATAGGAGCAGAGTTAGGCCATTGGGCCCATCAAGTCTTCTCGGCCATTTCATCATGGCTGATCTAATTTTCCTCTCAACTCCAATCTTCTGCCTTCTTCCTGTATCAGTCAAGAATCTATCAACCTCTGCCTTAAATATACATAAAGATTTGGCCTCCACAGCTGACTGTGGAGAAGAATTCCACAGATTCATCACTCTCTGGCTAAAGAAATTTCTCCTCATCTCTGTTCTAAAAGGGCTCCCCTCTTTCTGAGGCTTTATCCTCTGGTCTTAGACTCTCCCACTATAGGAAACATACTCTCTATATCTACTCTATCAAGACCCTTCACTATACACCAGTGAACACAGGCCCAGAGCCATCAGACACTCTTCATATGACAAGCCATTTAATCCTGGAATCATTTTCATGAACCTCCTTTGAACCCTCTCCAGTTTCTGCACATTCTTTCTATGATAAGGGGCCCAAAACTGCTCACAATAAACCAGGTGAAGCCACCTGTGCTTTATAAAGTCTCAAAATTACATCCTTGGTTTATATTTTAGCTTTATTGAAATGAATGCCTACATTACATTTGACTTCCTCACCACAGACACAACCTGCAAATTAACCTTTTGGGAAATCTGCACAAGGACTCCCAAGTCCCTCGGTGCCTCAGCTTTTTCTACTTCTATCCATTCAGAAAATAGACAACTCTTTCATTTCTTCTATTAAAGTACATGACCATACACTTCCTGACACTGTATTCCATCTCTCAATTCTTTGCCCATTCTCCTAATCTGTCTAAGTCCTTATGTAGCCTCTTTCCTTCCTCAAAACTGCCTGCCTCTCCATCTACCTTCATATTATCTGCAAACTTTGCAACAAAGCCATCAATTTCATCATCCAAATCATTGACATATAATGTAAAAAGATGGCCCAACAATGACCTCTGTGGAACACCACTAGTCACAGGCATCCAGTCAGAAAAGGCTACCTTTACTCTCACCCTTTGCCTCCTACCAATCAGTCACTACGTTATCCTTGCTAGAATCTCCTCTAATACCATGGGCTTGTACTTTGTTAAGCAACCTCATGTGTGGTACCTTGTCAAAGGCCTTCTGAAATCCAGGTACAGAATATTCATCAATTCTCCTTTTGTCTATCCTGCTTGATATTTCTTCAAATATTTCCAACAGATTTGTCAGGCAAGACTTTTCCTTGAGGAAATCATGCTGATTTCAGCCTATTTTATCATGTGTCTCCAAGTATCCTGTGACCTCATCCTTATTAATTGACTCCAACATCTTCCCAACCACTGAGGTCAGTCTAACTGGCCTTCAGTTTCCTTTCTTCTGCCTTTCTCCTTTCTTGAAGAGTGGAGTGACATTTTCCAGTCTTCTGGAATCATTCCAGAATCTAATGATTCTTGAAAGATCATTACTAATGCCTCCACAATTTCTTCACCCATATCTTTCATAACCCTGGTGTGTCCACCATCTGATCCAGGTGACTTATCTACCTTCAGACCTTTCAGTTTTCCAATAACCTTCTCTCTAGTAATGCTAACTTGACACACCTCATGACCCCAGACACCTGGAACATCCATCCAACTACCAGTGTCTTCCACAGTGAAGGCTGATGTAAAATACTCATTTAGTTTTTCAACTATTTCCTGGTCCCTCAGTATTACCTCTCCAGCATTGTTTTCCAGTAGTCCAATACCCACTCTCACCTTCCTTTTACACTTTATGTATCTAAAGAAACTTCTTACTCCTCTTTAATATTATTGGCTAGCTTGCTTTTGTATTCCATCTTTACTTCCTTAAGGACTTTTTTAATTGCATTCTGTTGGTTTTTAAAGGTTTTCCAATCCTTTAATTTCCCTCTAAATTTTGCTCTACTATATGCCTTCTCTTTAACATTTATGTTGGCTTTGCCTTCTCTTGACAGTCATGGTTATGCCATCTTGCCTTTAGAATACTTCTTCTCGTTGGCATGTATATATCCTGTGGCTTCTGAATTGCTTCCAGAAATTTCAACCATTGCTGTTCTGCCGTCATCCCTGCCAGTGTTCTTTTCCAATCAGTTCTGGCCAGCTCTTCTCTCATGCCTCTGCAATTCCCTTTACTCCACTGTAATACTGATACATCTGACCTTAGCTTCTCCTTTTCAAATTTCAGGGTAAATTCAATTACCACTAAGGGTTCTTTTACCTTAACCTCTTTGATTATTGTACATCATATTGTATGGTTGTTGACTTCAGAAGGGCATGGAGCGACCACTCTCCGTTGAACAGTGACGGCTCCGCAGTAGAGATCGTTCAGAGCACCAAATCTCTTGGTGTTCACCTGGTGGAGAATCTCACCTGTTCCCTCAACCCAGCTCCATAGCAAAGAAAGCCCAGCAGCGTCTCTACTTTCTGCAAAGGCTGAGGAAAATCCATCTCCTACCCTCCATCCTCGTCATATTCTACAGGGGTTGTACTGAGAGCATCCTGAGCAGCTGCATCACTGCCTGGTTCGGAAATTTCACCATCTCAGATCGCAAGACCCTGCAGCCGATAGTGAAGTCAGCTGAGAAGATCACTGGGGTCTCTCTTCCCGCCATTACAGACATTTACACTCCATGCTGCATCTGCAAAGCAAACAGCATTATGAAGGACCCCCACGCACCCCTCATACAAACTCTTCTCCCTCCTGCCATCTGGGAAAAGGCACCAAAGCATTCAGGCTCTCACGACCAGACTATGTAACAGTTTCTTCCCCAAAGCCATCAGACTCCTCAATACCCAGAGTCTGGACTAACACCAACTTACTGCCCTCTATTGTGCCTATTGTCTTGTTTATTATTTATTGTAATGCCTGCACTGTTTTGTGCACTTTATGCAGTCCTGGGTAGGTCTGTAGTCTAGTGTAGTTTTTTCTGTGTTGTTTTTACATAGTTCAATGTAGTTTTTGTACTGTTTCATGTAACACCATGGTCCTGAAAAATGTCTCATTTTTACTGTTTACTGTATCAGCGGTTATGGTCAAAATGACAATAAAAAGTGATTTGACTTGCCTTGACTTGACATCATCCAATCCAGAATAGTTGGCCCCAACTGGGCTCTTCATATGACACTATATTTTGCATTCTGCCTTTTTCCCCCTTTTTACTACCTCAGTGTACTTATGTATGGAATGATCTGTCTACCTGACTTGCAAGCTAAAACTTCTCACTGTATCTCGGGACACGCAACATTAATAAACCAATTACTAGTTGGCCTTTGCAATAATTGGTTGCTCTGTTTTCCGTGAGTTTTCTGTTCAGGTTCTTGATTTCTGCTTCAGAATGGTGTTTTCCATCCGTTTCTGCCCCGACTTGTTGCATCGATTTTCCAAGTCAGTGACAGGTTCTGGTGTGTATATATAGAGCACCAAACACTGAGCTCCTCATGGGGTTCCGACGAGGCAGGCCAAGGTGATCAGTCATTCCCTTTCATCCACTGGTAACTGCGTAGGAGTGGAACTGGCACTAGGGTAAACATTATTTATTAGGAACGCAGGAACAGTGAGGTGCCTTCCCTTTGGCTATGACTTGTTTTCTTTAAAAATATTTAGCTTACCTAGCGCTAGAACTGGGAATGCAGTGTAAGTAGAGAGGGCACTAAAGTGGAGGAGAGCAGATGTATGGACTGTCTGAAGTTATGTAGCTCCATTGTTTCCCTTGCACTGGGCTGTGAATCGTGTGGGAAAGCATTGAGCTATGAGAAATATTGTGAGAACCACTTTACCTTAAAAGAGAAATGCAGATATTGTTTCATTATTTGAAGAAGGGCTGAATTTTGGACATCTACTTTTACCAAGTTACAAGATTACGGTCACGTAATTGCCTGGCACACTCAAATGTCCATTCTGTTTTTTTATTGAAGATGTGAAAAAGAGAATTGCTCTAGTTTCTGGAGCATGGTAGAAGTCTTGCTGCTGTGTATGAATCAACACAATGAGCTGTTGTGTCTCATGAAACTTCTTCAAATATTTCTCCCAAATCGTCCCAGAAATATAAGGAGCAAGTCAGTGCATAGAGTACCACCATTTCCAAGTTGTAATCTTCATTTATTTGTCCCTTCATCACCTCCTGAACATCCTGAAATCCCCCTCCAAATGAATCTCTTTCCACCACTCTCTTAGCCAATATACAACACACTGGATGAAATATTTCCTCATGTTGTCTATATTTTCTACAAGTACTGTACTTGGAATCTCCTTTCTCTTTTGCAACTGGAAATCACTTTTTCATCTCAAGAGCAGGCAATTTTAGATGCCTGTATCAAATCTCCACCCTGAGTACATGACCCTTTGCAGTTGGTCCTTATGTCTGCATACCCACTGTCCTTGTACTACTGAACAGATCTCCTCTGCACTCCCTCCAAGGCCTTCCCAGAATCATTTAAATGATTGGTGCCCAGATATGAACACAGGACACCAGAAAAGGTCCAGACATAGTTTTATAAAGAGTTAAATCAAATTTCCACACAGCAATTTATACAGTCGATGGTTCCCAGAGCCTTTTTATTACTTTCTTTTTTTCAAATTGTCCTGCAGTTTTTTAATATTTGTGTACATATGCTTCTCTGCATTTAATCCAATTTGCCTCTCCTCAATTTCTTTCCCAAAGTGCATCACTTCAGACTTCCCTGTGGTAAATTTTTCCATTTAAAAACTGCCCTGCACAGGTTTCCTGTCATCATCAGACATGATGGACACCACCAGTCCATCCGTGATGTTCCTGCCCTTTTCACTCAAGTCTCTTAGTCATCCTGCTGTCCTTGACACCTTGCCCTCTGATGGTGCATACTGATTGACATCTCGACATCCTCACCAAAATGGTATGTGATCAGATTTAGCTCATTGCGAACACCACTTTGATCGCCTATGGTTACCTACAGAGCCCAGAAACAGCACTTGAATTTCAAATTGACTGCCTCCTTTGTACACTACTTAGCTACATTTTCAACGTCATCTATTTTCAATGTTCTTTAGAATAAATGAAATAAAAAATGTGGCATTATTGACCAATATGTTCAATTATCTTCACATTATTGTGTACATTATTTTGCATGTGACAGCGGGCCACACCCCGGGCAAAGGCTTCGACAGGCTGGCTAAACCAGGTGAGGGTAGCCAACGGGTCTGAAACCCTTGGTGAGATAGGAATTTGCTCATCCCAGCATGCGGAGACAGCCTCCGTGGATCAGGCGGAGGAAACCCCAGGGGTTCAACGGCTGAGAAGGCATTGCAGCAGCACATTGTGGAGTCCGTAGGGCACGGCAGAGCACTTAAGATGCAACCATCCAATGCATCCAAGGAAGTTGCCAGACGTAACGATTTTTCATGCCACTGGATTCTGACTTCTGAGGCCGAGAGAATGGGATCGTCTCTGTGCAAGGCTTTTCCACTTTAATATCTTTCACGCACTGGTTACATTGTGCAAAGAGGTCAGCTGGTGGCGCAGTGAGATCAGCCCCGGGCTTGAGAACGGAGGTTTCCAGGTTCGATCCATTGACAGGACGCCCCCAAGCGCGCGCTCCATCCGTGCTGGGTTGATGTCGAGCTCGCAACTCGGCCTCGTAAAAAACTGCCACTCTGCACAACGTAGTCTTCCTCGGATCCCGAGAGACAACCATATTTGTTGTGTACAATGAAAGAATACAGAGAAAACTTACAAGGATATCACCAGGTCTGGAGGACTTGAATTAAATGGAAAGAATGAACAGGTTATTCAAGGATTTTATTCCTTCAAATGTGGAAGATTGAAAGGAGATTTGATAGAGGTATACAAAGTTATGAGGGATAAAGATAGGTTAAGTGCATGCAGACTTTTTCCACTGAGAATGGGTGGAACTATAACAAGAGGTCATGGGTTAAGGGTGAAAGGTGAAAGGTTTAAGGGGAATATGTAGGGCAACTTCTTCACTCATAGGGTTATGGGAGTGTGAAATAAGCTGCCAGCATAAGTGACGTATGTGAGCTCAATTTCAACGTTTAAGAGAAGTTTGGATGGGTACAAGGGTGGTAGTTGTATGGAAGGCTATGGTCCCAGCGCAGGTCGATGGAAGTAGGCAGGTTAAGTTGTTTTGACATGGACTAAATGGGCCAAAGGGCCTGTTCCTGTGCTGTACTTTTCTATGACTCTATGATTCTAAATGACCAGACTGAAAAAACTCTTAAATACACTAGGCACATCTTTTAGAGCTTTCAACATGTTCCACTTATGGCCTGCATGTTCCCTTACTATGGATAGGAATATTCACAGGCATGCATATTACAAGCATCCAATATATCTTTTTTCATTCCTATCAGAGCTTCTTTCCTCATTGCAAACACTAAACACCTGTTGAGTCATTCTATCATGCTAGTTGCTTCTAAAACAATATTGCTCTCCAATCAGTTCCTACACAGCAACTGATAGCCCTGTTCACTATTTAGGCTTCTGTTTAGTTGCTAATGTTGCCTCATCTTCTTTCTGTATCTGTCTAGATTTTTTTTGAAGTCTCTGTACAGCATTGTTTTCCACAGTTTTATCGACCTGACATTTGTCAGAAGTCACCTTTACATTGTCCTGTTCAACTCCCAGGGGAGCTACAGCAATGATTGCTTTTCCTTTCTTCTAATGCAAATGCGTGCACTCTGAATCCAAAACGGCCTCTTCTTCAGAAGGACCTTATTGTTCAATTGCAGTTCTGTCTGCCAAGTTCTGTCCGCAGTCTGGCATAGTGGCAGAGTAGTTAGCGTGGCTCCCTTGCAGATCCAGGGACCTGGAATTAATTCTGTCTGTAGCAAGGTATAAAGAGCTGGAAGAACACAACAGTTCAGGCAACATTTATGGAGAGAGAAGGATGGCTGACGTTTTGGGTTGAGACCCTTCATCTGGACTGAATGACAAAGGGGAGTTAACTAGAATATAAAGGTGAAGGGTAGTGGGTGAAGAGTTGCTGGCAGGCGATAGCTGAATCCAGATGAGGCGGGAATCATGGGTAGATAGGGAAGGAATGAGTGGAAGTAGCCATGGTATCTAGGAGGCAATAGGTGGAAGCAACAGAGATGAAGCTGATAGAACCTGAAAGGAGAGGAAGGAAGAGGTGAAGCATGGAATCAAGGGAGGGAGAATGTAAGAACATAAAAAATAGAAACAGAAGTCAGCCATCTGGCCCCTCAAGCCTGCTCCACCTTTCAATGAGATCATGGCTGATCACCTCCACCTACCAGTCTTTTCCCTACACCTCTTAATTCCTCGACTGTGAAAAAAAATTATTTAATAGTGTCTGAAATGTATTTAATGGGGTAGCCCCGACTACTTTGAGCAGCGAATTCCACAGATTCACCACTCTCTGGGGAAAGTAGTTTCTCATCATCTCCATCCTAAATCTACTCACCTAAATCTTGAGGCTCTGACCCCTGGTTCTAGCCCCACCTCCAAGTGGGAACAACTTTTCTGCCTTTATCTTGTCTATCTCTTTTTTTATAATTTGACATGTTTGCATAGGGTCTGCTCTTATTCTTCTGAATTCCAGCGGGTTTAGACCCGCTCTCCTCATAGATCAACCCCCTCATCTCTGGAATCAACTTGGTAAACCTCCTCTGCACCGCCTCCAAAGTCAAAATATGTTTCCTCTGGTAGGAAGATCAGAACTGCACAAGGTACTCCAGGTATGTCTACAATTGCTTCATAGCTTCCTTGCTCTTCAATTAAATCCCTCTACCTATGAAGGTCAATATTCCATTTGCCTTCTTGATAACCTGCTGCACATGCAAAGCAATCTTTTATGATTCATGCAACAATACTCCAATTCCCTTTGCACAATAGCTTGCTGCAATCTTTCAATATTTAAATAATAATGTGATCTTTTATATTCCCTTACATACATAGTTGATGACCTTGCATTTACCAAGATTATACTGCATCTGCCAGACCCTTGCCCATTCACTTATCCTATCTATATTTTTCTGCAGACTCTCCACACCCTCTGTGTAACTGAGTACATCTACATGAAAGGTTGTCATAGGAAAGCAGCGTCCATCATCTGGGATCCCTACCACCCATGTCATGCTCTCTTCTCACTCCTGCCATCAGCTAGAAGGTACAAGAGCCTCAGAACTTGCACCACCAGGTTCAAGAACAGTTACTACCCCTCAACCATCAGACTCTTGAACCAAAGGGGATAATTTCACTCCACCTATGGACTTACTTTCAAGGGTCTTCATCTCATTTTCTCATTATTTATTCCATTTATTTATCTTTGCATTTACACAATTTGTTGACTTCTGCATTCTGGTTGAATACCCTAGTTGGCCAGTCTTTCATTGATTCTGTGAAGGTTACTATTCTGTAGCTTTGTCGCTAATGTCCACAGGAAAATGAATCTCAGGGTTGTATTTGGAGACATATATGGACTTTGATAATAAAATTTACTTCGAACTTTGAAGTTTAAATTGTATTTCTGCTCAACTTAGTGTCATCAGAAAACCTAGATATTTTATACTCAGTCCCTGAGTCCAGATCATTAATGTTTATCATGAATGGTTGCAGGCCCCGCACTGAGCCCTGCAGCACTTCCCTCCCCACTCACTGAAATACACCAATTTATCCTAACTCACTGCTTCTATTGATTATCCAATACATTACGCATGCATTCTTCACCTAATGGCTACGTTTTTTACACTGCACCTTATCAAATGCATTCTTAAATTCCAAGTATTCAATATCCACCTGTTCCCTTCTATCCAATGTGCTCATTATACCCTCAAAGAATTCCAGTGAGTTTGCCAAATCTGATTTGCCTTTTCTGAATTCATGATGTGCCTTTGTCAAGATAAATTGCAAATGTATCTGAAGGGAGATGACGGGCGTGTGGGAAGGAGTAAGATCAGAATCAGGTTTAATGTCATTGATGAAATTCGTTGTCTTTGCAGCAGCAGCACAAAGCAATATGTAATAATAGAGAAAAAACTGTGAGTTCTGTACCTCCTCCCTGATGGTAGCAATGAGAAGAGGTCATATGATGGAGATGGAGATCCTTAATGATGGACGCCGTCTTGTGAGGCATCACTCCTTGAAGATGTCCTGGATACTATGGAGGCTAGTACCCATGATGGAGCTGAAAAAGTTCACAACTTTCCGCAGCTTCTTTCGATCCTGTGCAGTAGATACGCCACATACCAGGCAGTGATGCAGTCAGTCAGAATGCTCTCCGTGGTGAATCTGTAGAAATTTGAGAATGTCTTTGGTGATCTACCAAATCTTCTCAAACTCCTAATGAAGTATAGCTGCTGTTGTGCCTTCTTTGTAGTGTTATGATCCCAGCCCCCTCCTTTGTGAGAATTGCAAGAGCACCCGTCAAAAGGTGGGGGGGGGGGTCAGTTGACCCAGTAGGAGAGAGAGAGAGAGAGAGAGAAACGTGCCAAATTGCAGGTCCCACCAGGGATACAGAATAAAGACAACAGCGACTATTGTCTCATGGAGACCACATGAAAAGCCCTTGGGCAAGGTGGGCTGGTTGAGAGAGAGATTGCATCATCCCAACCTGATTGACACCTGCGACCCCGTGAGGAAGTATAAAGGAGAGTCTCAGGGGGACAGCCCCTCAGACGCACCCAGAAGACACGAGAGAGTGGTCCCGCAGCAGCAGGAAGCCATTCTGAAGGAAGCCACGTGCGTTAGATTCCGGGATTGGAATTTGTGGCTGGAATCACAGAAAACCACCTTTAACTAACATCGGGGAGAGGGAACCAACGCTTCCCCGATTTCACGGAAGATTCATCAAGACTCGGCAAGTTCTTTCTCTTCTCCCCCCCAATCTCTCTCTCTCGGTCGCACCACGCAAAACCCAGCAATTTTCAAAGGGCTGAGGCCTGCAGACTTTCAGAGTGACTTTTATATTTCCAACGGACAATCTATTAACCCCTAGACACCAGCAGAACTCACTTCTTAATGATGATTATTACTATACCCGTGCTTTAGATTGAATGTTGACGATGTGCACTATCTGAATGTATGTATTAACCCTACTTTTGTGTCCCTTTATAAATAAAAACGTTTGAAAATAGTGACAACAGACTTCAACAGGCCTCTCTATCTTTGCTGGTAAGTTATCCAGTTACGGGATACGTAACAATTGGGTTTCTCGTCCGGATTTGACACCAAATTGGGAGGCCAGTGAATCGGGCTTGTAAATCAAAAAACTTGAATCTGGTTACGTGGGTAGCCAGACGGGAAACCAGCAAAGATGGACGTGGGGGAATTTATGGAAAACCCGACGGTGGGGGCGCTAGAGGCGGCCACCAAATCAGACTTGTTAAATTTGGCGAAGGGGTTGAACCTCACAGAAGTGAGGTCGTCCATGAAAAATCGGGAGGTACGAAGGGCCATAACTCAGTATTACGTTGGGAAGAATGTGTTTGAAGATGAGGTATTGGAAGATATCCCTGACAAAGTGGGACGATTCAGTTAGAGGTGGAGAAATTAAAGTTGGAACGTGAACTTGTTAAAAGAGCTGGAAGTGGCTGAGAGAGAGAGAGAGAGAGAGGGAAAGGCAAGAGAGAGAGAGGGAAAGGCAAAGACAGCATGAAATTCACCTAAAGAAGCTAGAAGCAGAAGAGAAAGAGAAGGAACGGGCCGAGAAAGAGAAGGAATGGGCCAAGAAAGAGAAACAGAGGCAACATGACCGGGAAATTGAGAAGATGAAGAACGAACGAAGAGATCACGGGTTAGACCAAGCAGAGCGGTTTAATGTTAGTAGGGAGTTGAGATTGGTGCCCCCGTTCGAGGAGATAGATGTCGATAGTTATTTCCTGCTTTTTGAAAAGGTGGCAGTAAATCAGAAGTGGCCAAAAGAGCAGTGGGTGGCGTTGTTACAAAGTGTGTTAAAGGGGAAGGCCCAACGAGCATATATGGCCTTGTCCCTGGAGGAGGGAGGAGCGGAGAATTATGATGAGGTAAAAAAGGTAATTCTCCAGACTTATGAATTGGTACCTGAGGCCTATAGACAAAAGTTTAGAAATTTAAGGAAAGGGTGGAATCAAACGTATACCAAGCTAGCCCATGAGAAGGGGGTGCTCTTGGACCGTTGGTGCACCGCGGAAAGAGTGGGCGAGGATTATGGGCGTCTCAGGGAGTTATTTTTGATTGAGGAATTTAAAAGTTGTGTTCCGGAGGAGATCCGGATGTATTTGAATGAGAAGCCGGATAAGTCCATGTCAGAGTTTGCTAGGTTGGCGGACGAATATGCCCTAACCCACAAGACAAAGACTTCCTCGAATAAAGGTCCCCAGAGAGACCGTGGGAACGAGCGAGAAAGTCCGAGTGAGGCAGAGGTCCCACCGGGAGCTAGCGGTAAGGTTGAGGGGGAAAAGCAAGACGGCCAGAGGGCTCCGGGTTTGACCTGTTTTAATTGTGGAAAGGAGGGGCACATTGCATCTCGATGCTTTGCTCTGAGAAGGGAGATAGGAAGAGGGAAAACCGCAGTCCCTATCAGGTGTGCCGTGGTAATCAGCAAATCGACCAGAGAGCCGAGGGTAGACAGAGTACGAGAGGGCTCTGGGTTGTCTGTCACACGGAACCGTGTCTGTGACGGAGGGAGACACACCAGTTTCCGTACGAATCTGGAGGGATACGGGCTCTGAATTATCCCTGGTTAGCCGTAAAGTACTAGAATTTGGTCGGGAAACGGGCATGGTAAAGGTGGAAGGAATAAATAAACAGATAGAAATGGTGTCCTTACATAAGGTCATTCTGGATTGTGAGCTCGTGTATGGATCAGTTGAAATAGGGGTGCCCTCAGAATTCCCAAGAGCTGATGTGGACATCCTGCTGGGAAACGACTTAGCAGGGGGTAAGGTTTGGTCAGCCATGCTGCCGACCTGCCGACCGGAGAGTGTGGTGGCCCCGTCCCTAGCGCCCAAGGACCATCTCGCCGGCGCGGTCACTCGCAGCCTGTCGAGAGAGACAGCTGAGAACGAGAGCAGTTTAAATCCGGCCAGTTTTGATTTGGCCGAGACGTCTTTGCCGACCCTGTGCCATGAGGGTTTTGAGGGTGGTAAGATGAAGAGTAGTAAAGTGAAAGGGGGTAAGGGAGAGGAGATAGATCTGCCTTTAGTGAAGAGAAAGGTCCTAAAGGTAGGAGATAAAGATGAGAAACAGATAAAGCTGTTGAAAGGTCCAGAGTTAGACATAGATGATCTGTCTGGTTTGGCAGAATTGTTTGAAGAACTTGAGAGTTCTAAAGGTGTTCCCGATAATGAGAGGAGGGCAGTCCTAGATGGAAAGGATACCCTTGCCTCGAAGGGGTCTGCTGAAAGGGCCGAAGAGGTTGTTTCAGCTCGCAGGGTTGCGCCTTCCCCGGGTGGGAGCTGCCCAGAGAGTAACTGGGAGGATCGGGGGAAGTTAGAATTTGAAAAAGGTACGGGTGTTGAAAGCCTGGAAGAGGCCAATATCGCATTTGAGTGTGTCCGAGATGGGGATGCCCGAGGTGCTGAACCTAGTAACGGAGCTCAGAAGAAGTCTGAGGTATCTGACCCAGTGGAACGGGGCGGCCGTCCTTGTGGGTCAGATGGACTCGGTTCAGTGGGAAAAGGGTTAACCTTGGTAACTGGGGAAAGTGTGAGTTCCCCGGCGTCTGTACTCGAAGGAGTGTTCAAAGTTAATGCAGAATTTAAGAATGGGGGGGTGAGGATTGTTATTGAAGGAAACGGCAAGTCTGTAGTTTCCAAATCGAAGGAAGAAATCTTAAACCTGGCAGATCGCTCACAGAGTGAGCCGGGGAATAGCGGGGCCCCCCACTCTATTGTTATGCCAGGATGGGGTGTGAAGAGGCCGCCTTCGACAGGCTACTTGAGCGAAGAGTTCGAATCAAACACCAATAGCCTGAAGGGGACTGATAAAAGGGCCAGCCACCTGGGTAAAATCGAAGAATTGGGTGAAAAGGGTCTAAGTTTGGGGCATGGTGTTGCAAAAATAACCCCGATGAACGAGGCTGGTGGGAGTTCACCATGAAAAATTACTCAAGTTCCCCAAGGGGGGGAGGGGGGGGGCTCGCCGAAAAAGAGGCGACGGTTAATGGAGATGCCATTGTTAGACAGCCAGGCAGGTTGAACGGGTTTGCGCCAAAGCCTGTGAATAATAAAGACAGCCCTTTGGAGACCTGCCGGTTACGTAAAACGACTGAAACGATTAGTATTCGCGTAAACTTTTGTAAATGCACCTAAGCTAAGGTCACACCTCCTTAGTTTTGTTGCTTAGGGAAAAAAATAAATAGGTGGTTATTGAATTGAAGTCTGATGTACAGTTTGCCATGTTAAGATATTAAAGAAAGGGACACTGTAATCGTTAACTATTTAGATACTGACTTGAATGTATAATGGTAGTATTTTGTGAAAAAAAAACTTGTGTATTGTGTTAGATTCAAAACTCCTGTAAGACTGTGGACCACTCTGTTTTAACCGCTGGTAAAAAAAAGGTGGGCTGGTTGAGAGAGAGATTGCATCATCCCAACCTGATTGACACCTGTGACCCCGTGAGGAAGTATAAAGGAGGGTCTGGGGGGGGGGGGGGACAACCCCTCAGACGCACCCAGAAGACACGAGAGAGTGGTCCCGCAGCAGCGGGAAGCCATTCTGAAGGAAGCCACGTGCGTTAGATTCCGGGATTGGAATTTGTGGCTGGAATCACAGAAAACTGCCTTTAACTAACATCGGGGAGAGGGAACCAACGCTCCCCCGATTTCACGGAAGATTTATCAAGACTCGGCAAGTTCTTTCTCTTCTCCCCCAATCTCTCTCTCTCGGTCGGTTGCCCCACGCAAAACCCAGCGATTTTCAAAGGGCTGAGGCCTGCAGACTTTCAGAGTGACTTTTATATTTCCAACGGACAATCTATTAACCCCTAGGCACCAGCAGAGCTCACTTCTTAATGATGATTATTACTATACCCACGCTTTAGATTGATGTTGACGATGTGCACTATCTGAATGTATGTATTAACCCTACTTTTGTGTCCCTTTATGAATAAAAACGTTTGAAAATAGTGACAACAGACTTCAACAGACCTCTCTATCTTTGCTGGTAAGTTATCCAGTTACGGGATACGTAATAGTAGATGCATCAATATGTTGTCCCCAGGATAGATCCTCAGAGATATCGACAGACAGGAACTTGAAGTTGTTCACTCTTGCCACTTCTGATCCCTCGATGAGGATTGGTGTGTGTTCCCTCGTCTTATCATTTCTGAAGTCAACAATCAGTTCTTTGGTCTTATCGAAACGGAGTGCAAGTTGGATAAGGGGTGCAGTGAAACAAGGAGAAGGGGAACGGGATGGATGAAATGGTTGTGATGGAAATCCGAATGGACGAGTAGTTCTTACAGTTTCAGTAGGTAAACAAATCCTGACCAGATACAATTTTAATTCACTGCTTATGCCTCTTATTCAAATATTTGATTGTTTCTTGCCTTTTCTCATAAATATCATCCCTAAACACTCCCACACAGAAACATTTATAAGTTGCCTCATTCTGTTCCCTGGAGCAAAGCGTGCTACCAGCTCTTTGGGCTGAAACTGCACCAATCAAAAAAGCTTCTGCTTTACTTTTCAGAATGTTTCCTCTTTCTCTTAACATACTGTTTTCCTTTCTGGGTTGACATCGAGATACCCAAGCCTCCAGTGATCAGTATCATTCCTGCACCATATTGTTTGCAACTTGCCTGTGAATTTGCTGATGTTTCAGGGTGACGTCTGTAAGGGCATGGTTTTGAGTCATAGTGTCATCATGGTTGCTTGTTGAGGGACTAAAGGAAGGTCATGGATGGGTGAGAGCATGGACTAAGTATTATTTACAAAGGAAGAATGGGATTGTAAGAAAATGCTGGAGAAACTCAGCAAGTCCGACAGCATCTGTGGGAGGAAAAACAGAGTTAATGCTTCAGATTAGGTTCCCTTCATCTGAAACTGGGAAGGGCAGTAAGATATTAGTTTGAAGTTGAAAATTCTGCCCAATATGCTGGGTATTTCCCAATGTATTCCATTTTTTGTTTGAGATTGTAGCAGCTGCAGTTTTTTTAAATTTTCTATTTCAATTGCCTGTCAATTCTCTTCTGGGTATGCTAACCCGGATGAAGTTCTCTGCTGTCCGATAGGATTTCTGTCTGTATTTTTTTGCCATGTTCACCTTCCCTCTACCAGCTTCTTTGCTACTTTGCGTCCCAGACTCAAACTATTAATTATTTCTCAAAATCAAAATGACAGGTAGGTTTGAAGGTGAGAGGGGGTGGGTTCAGAGAGGCTGTGAGGGACAAGTTTTTAAATCGGAGAGTGGTGGGTGCCTGGAATGTGCTGCTTGGTGTGATGGTAGAGGCAAACACACCAGAGACTTTTAAGAGACATTTGGATAGACCATGGACTTGAGGAAGGTGGAGGAGTATGGACATTGTGCAGGTAGGAGGGGTTAGTTTTTGCTGGAGCTTTTAATTTACTTTTTAGCTGGTTCAGCACGACATTGTGGGCTGAAGGGCTTGTTGCTGTGCTGTACTGTTCTCTGTTCTTATGTTCCTCCAGATGCTGTCTGATCTGCTGAGGGGTTTCAGCATTTGCTCTTTTTATTTCAGAAGATTTCCAGTAGATACATTTTTTCTTCATTCCCATTTCCCCTGGATTGACTGCATTGATGAAAGATCTACTACAGATTCTATGGGCCGAATGGTTGTCTACCTGCTAAGGCAAAAGTATGATTCCATGATCACCTTCCCATAACAAGGTGGGCTTCAGTGGAAACCCAGAAGTGTGACCACTCCTCTTATCTTTCTCCATTCTGTCATGTTATTCTTGATATCATTCAATCCATCTTCTCTAGTATTAATTTTTTTCCTTTTCTTTCTTCAGTAGGACAATAACACCAGATTCTCAATCCTCCCTTCTTTAAGCCCAGTAGTTAATGTTATTTCCACTTAACTGCAGTCCCACCTGACGGTCTGTACCAGCAGTTCAGCAACCCAACAGACTGAAGCCCATACAGCAACACCCTCAACTGTCTCACTCTTCTTCCAGTCTATTTCCCCTCACATTTCTGAAATGTTCTTTACTACAGTGCTATTCATCTCAGTTCTCCTCACACCCGAAGTTCCTCGGCGATATTCAGCTTGGTGTGCCGCCAGAAACCCTGCCCCTCATGCACAGTGCTAGTGCCCATCTTGTAAAGGGATAGCTCCTGGCTCCAAGGGGATTCTTTTTCACCAAAATCCAATCGTGGCTCAGAACTGGTTCCAATATCCCAGGCGTCTGTACTTCCTGTACCATCTCTTGTGTCTGATTTTACACTTTCAACACTCACCCTTGGGTTAAAAAATACTTGTCATCTACAGTTTGTGAAATTCAAAGTCTTGACTTGTACTTTTTAAGAACTTTTTCTTAAAAACTCTCCCTACATACTGCAGCTTCAGTACTTTTCTATCTGTGTGATTAATTTCCACATGGACAATTTCTACTAACCTTTTCCATTATGCTGGTCTGAGATAGTCCACATAACCCTTATGGACAACAGAGTTTATTACCTATTCATTGGATTGGATTTGAATCCAGACTCTAAAGGAGAAACAAAGTGTAACGACTGACTGTATTATACAGCCCCAGGGACTAAGACTTTCATTATCTTCTGAATAAATAGTTGATTGCTAAAAATACTAATTATGCTAATGTTTTATTTATTCATGGAGTTACATCATCTGAAATATTCATTAGGCTCCTACACCTTAGAGAATTATGTAGCAATTCAAGATGATACAATTGATTCACAAAATATATACGATTTCCAGCATTTATTGAATCATAAATGGAGCAAAGCTGCATCCTATGTATTTCTATCGTATAAAGTCACAGTGAACCAAATATCTTCCTATTCACACAAAATGATGGAGGAATTGAGCAAATCAGGCACCATCTATGGAAAAGAGTAAATAATAGATGGGCAGGTAAGGAGATAAGGGAGAGAGGGAAACAGGAATAGGGAACGGCCAAGGACACCCCTTCTCCTTCACCCTTCCCCATTCCCTATTCCTTTTTCCCTCCCTCTTCTATCTCCTTACCTGATCATCACCTCCCTCTGGTGCTCCTCCTCCTTCCCTTTCTTCCATGATCTTCTACCCTCTCCTATCAGATTCCCCCTTCTTCAACCCCTTTTCTCTTTCGCCAATCAACTTCCCAGCTCTTTGCTTCATTCCCCTCCCCTTTCCAGCTTTCACCTATGACATGCCACCTTGTGATTCTTCCTCCCCTTCCCCCACCTTCTTGCTCTGGCTTCTCATCTTTTTTTCCAGTCCCGATGAAGGGTCTCAGCTCAAAACATCGACTGTTTATTCTTTTCCGTAGATGCTGCCTGGCCTGCTGAGTTCTTCCAGCATTTTGTGCATTTTGCCTTGGATTTCCAGCATCAGCTGATTCTCTTGTGTTTGATCTTCTGATTCACCTTTACTGCACAGAATGTGGCAGAACTCTTCCCTTCCACTACAATCTGTAAATTCACAATAGACCAAGGTGTAGTTTAACGTTTTCCATTCCCATTGCATGAAAGCTTTTCCTCATTCATTCCTTTTGTTCAGAATTCCAATGGACCAATTCCTTTCCTATTCACTCCCATTCTGCAGGATCATAATGAATGCAATCACCTTGCAGAGATCAACAAACACCACCCCTTTCTATTCAGTCCCAATGGTCTAAATTTCCTTGCAAGATCTTCCTTTGCACAGAATTCCAAGAAGACAAATCTACTGCAATGTGACTCAAAATGGACTAAATATCTTCCCATTCATTCCCATCATATGCAACCCCAGTGGGCAATTTGTGCTTTGTTATTAAATATAATGCATGACTAATATTTGAATACAACATAGTGATTTAATTTTTGAGCCTATACATATTTTAGCGTGCATAGTGTAGTCTGCCTAATCTGCTCAAATTGACACATGAGTATAATAAATACATTTATGAAGTAACTACACTTGTCTTACTGTATGTTTTCTGTTTTGCTTGTGTTTTTTAGTTCTAAACGAACTGTTGAGCAGTTAATAAAAAGAAAGTAATCAAAAATTGTCCTTTGTACAAATGCTAATCAAAGGATGAATTGTTATTTTTTGGCAGGTCTGACAATAGTTCTTAGTGCCCAAGAGAGTTAGAGTTTTCTGTGAGCGAGAGCATGCTTATTAACCAACATCCCATTCGTTTAGTCTTGCGTGGTCAGTACATTTTCCCCATTATCTTGTTTTCTCTCCCAAGTGTGTTAAATATTTCCATGCACGCAGTTCTACAGGTGGTATGGCCAGTTACCAATCTGCAACAAAGACACTTATGTCAGGGCAGAATTGTATTGCAATCAGGATCAGCTCTGGTACAACCTTACCAGATGCCTTATAAATTTCTCAGGCTAGGATTGTTAAAGCCAATACTTCTTAAACTGGAGTCAACTGATTTTGGTAGGTCAGGAGTTAATCCTTTGCCTCACCCTTCCTCGAGGAGACATTATTAACATGATCCTTATTCTTACCACTGATACAGGCACGATGGTACACTGGCACACCATTTGATTTAACATTTCCTGTGTGCCTCAGTGTCCCTTGTGCTTGCACTTGTCTCTTTTATTGCTCCTTCAGAGGAAGGTAACTGGACAGTTACATGGGAATACCATTCAGGGTCAGAGCCAATTCACTGATGTCTGAGTGTGTGAAATAGCACTCCATGGAAAGAACCAGGAATTGTTTAAGAACAACAAACAAGATGCCGGTGGAGCTCAAAATCTGTAGGAACCCCGATTGAAGGGTCTTCACTCAAAATGTTGGCTGTCCTTTCCCTCAACTCAATTCAGCTCAACTGGCTGAATTTCTCTAGCAACTTGTTTTTTTCTCTAAATTCCATCAGTCTCTTAACTCTCCTTTTTCTAACTAGAATGAGTTTCTTCTGGAATTATACCAATGAACCCTGAAGTCTGCCTAACCCACAAGCAGGACTGCATTGTGAAGACTCAAGAGGGTAATTAAAACATTGCCGAAAAATTCCACATTCTTCATGGGAAGAGTGTCCCATAGACAGACATGCAGTCATGCATCTTTCTAAACAGCAGAAAGCCCAAAGTATTTTCAAGATTAGCTATTAGTGCAATGCACCACACTGTTCATAGCCCAACAGACAAAATTCTGCAGTATCTTAGATTCATAAAGTCATACCTAATAGAAACAACCCACGAGCTCACTGGGTCCATGTTACATTTTGGAACTTCAAAACATTAAACTAATTCTAAGGAGGACATGGAAGTCCGAAATATGGAGTCCTAACTTCAGGTTTACTTTAAGCAAGGTGCGCATGTATCACATGGTAGCGTGATGACTTATGAAATTCATATATTGAAACATATAACATGAAATGAATTATTTAAATGAACAAGAATGCTTTATTGAACTATATATATGTGTGTGTGTACACACACACACACACACACAGGTACTACTGAACAATCAAATACACAACAGTCCACACCAACCACTATACCCATTGTACCAGCGCATGGTCCATAGCCTTCTATACTTTGGCTATTCAAGCTCACGTCCATATTCTTCTTAAATGTTGTAGAGGATTTGTCTCCTTCAACTTTTCAAGCAGTGAGCTCCAAATTCCATCACTCTTGGAATAGAAAAGTTTTTCTCAGATCACCTTTAAACCTTCTACCATTTACCTTAAATCTATGCCCACTCATTTTAAATGGGTCTGGGTGAAGTTTCTTATCATCTACTGTATTTCATATTTCCTGCTGTCCCTTTCCTGTTGACAACTTGAACGAATGTGGTATAGCTTATTCGTCAGATATTTTGCACAGCTGAAGAGAATAAATCTCTATGGAAATGACTTAAATTGCATTTTCTACATCTATTTACTAGAGATCAGTACTTTCAGTAATGTGCAACACTACTCTGCTCTCTTTCAGATAAATCTGACCGTTATTTAGGCTGAAGGATTATGTTGACAGTTTGGTAATGTAGCCAGATGACATTTGGAGATGGACTCTGATCTGATTGAGGAAATGATAGTGAGGGAGCTTTTGCCAACATGTGGAAGGATACAGGTTTTGTTTGACAATAAGGGTTGACAGCTTATGGAAACAAGATCATGCCCTTAAGCAAAAGACTGGCTTGGGAGCAAACTTGACCATCATTTACAAAAGACACCCATCCAGGCCAAATTCTGAAGATGAATTTTTTTTAAAAACTGCAAATACTGGAAGTCTGAAATAAAGACAAGAAAACACTGGCAGCACTCAGAAGGTCAGCTAATGTCCGTGAAGTGGGGAATACGGTTAATATTTCAGTCTGAGATGCTTTGTCAGAGTTTCCAACAAACCCAAGACAATAAATCTGTTTCTCTCTCCTCAGATACTACATGACCTGCTGAGTATTTCCAACATTTTTTTCAGTCTTTATTCTGGTTTCTTGAGAACACAGCATATTTAGATTCCAATGGAAACTCCCTATGATCTCCGGGACAAGTGAGCAATGAAAAAGTTATCCCAAATGAGGCTCCGCTCATTCTTCAAATATGGTTGCTTGGCATCAGGGCCACAATTCTAAGCTTGGTGACGAGTGGTTTTGTATCTTCCAGCCCACGGATGGGAGTGCCTGGAGAAGCCGGAAGTGCAAGGTGACCACTTACTTGGTGATACTGGAAGCTAAAACTGGAGAGTGCTCAGAGCTATCAAAGCTGAGTAGTTCCTGCTGCCCAGGAGTTAAACAATTTCAAAGCACACTGCTCATTTCCTGTCCTTCGGCTGCAGGAGGTTGTCAGTGAGATAAGAGACAGACGGACAAGACAGGCGCAATAAAAGCAGGCAGATATGCAGACCTAGAACAAATACATTTTGATTCCATTGGTGCCTGTGCTTGCCCCAAGATGATTTAGTAAGCCTGATGGGCAACAGCTCCCTTGGATAAAGGTGCTCATGGACTTTCCCCACATTGCAGGTACACGTTAACATTAATGAACTGAGGCGAAGAACGAACTGAGCTCTGCTCGTTCCTGAACAAAGACATAGAAGCCAAAAGTTCTGAGCTGATTGGTAGTCGTTAAGGGAGCAGCTTTTTACCACAGCGTCTCGGCCAGATTCCACACTCTCAACCACTGCCAGAATGTGTGGATGCGTAAATGCCGGGGACAGACAAGCCTAGGCTCAGGAATATAATCATGGATATTGAAACTCCTGTTTAAAGAGGCCCTGGTACGAGAAGAGCCTCAGACCTACCTACAGAGTTTGAATCCCCACACCCGAAAGCAAATGCACAAATCTGAAATAAAAGGGTTCTATTAGCAAATGGTGACCAGGAATTTATATAAAACCTGTCTGGCCTGCTGCTTCCAGCATTTTCCTTTTTTTTTCTTTTATCAATGTTCCAGCATCAGCAGTAATTCTGTTTTTCAATCTCCTGTCCTTTTGAACATGCCTCCACATCTTACAAATGTGTTAAACCACAGCTCAGGGGCAATTGGGATGTCAAGGAATGATCCCCAGGATTGGTATTCCATTAAGGATTTCTTTCATGAAAAGCTTGGAGTCAGCTTTTGGATTCCCTTTGTATGAAGTACATTCCGAATGATGTAGCTCTAATCTCCTTGCCTTGTTTACCTAATGTCTTTCTATTTCTATCAAATCAAATTCCTTTAATATTTTAAGCAGCTTTGATCAAATAGTTCCTCACCCTTCTCACCTTAAGTGAATATTCTAGTCCATTTCCCAGCCATGCCACTCACCACCTTCTTTTGCAAGATTTAATTGACAGTGCAGGAGCTGTTCTAAGAAGTCTTTTCTACAGACCTGGTACACCGTGTTTCAAAACCAAATGTTCTTTCTAATCTCTAAACTAGCAATTACTCATTAATCTTAAACCCACGTCTCCTAGCTCTGTGACAAGCATCTGCTACGATTTACATTACAGACTGAATACTCCCAGCCCCCATCAGTGAAACTGTCCTAGGAATCCCCAGTGGACGGGAGAACTCTAATAAAGGAAAGATAAAAGGTGGCAAAAGTATTTTTGGTCCTAATCTGTCTGAGGCATGCTCAGCAGAAAGGTAGATTGGCAATGTGCTCCTTCACCCTTAGGATTCAGTCACCTCCAACCTGATCTAATCAGGTGGAAGTTACTGTCCATACAGCAATCACAGGCTGAAGCAAAATGAGCTCAAATGGATTTCTCATAAGAGCAGGGCCACAGCAAGGAGCCAAACTCAGGATTAATTGATAACCTCAATTTGGATGACTTTAGTCAGCTGCTTTTGAAAGTGGCAACGTTTCTCCAGCACCCTATTCCCTGAGCTGGGATCTGTCAGAGTAATTTGATAGCTTTTACTATTCTTGACTGAAAGGTGGAACGTTACTGCAAGCAAACTCCTATCTGTTAGGGCAACTTTGCAGTGAGAATGAGGTCTGCTTTCCCTTTTGCTTCAATGGCACCTTTGGTTACGTAGAGCAAGTCATCTATCAGGGTGCGTTAACACAGGAATAGCTTTTTCTTTCACAGATTAATGGGTTCAGTGCAAGTACTGTGAACAGCTTTGGGCCCCTTGTCTAAAAATAGATGAGCTGGCATTGGAGAAGGTTCAGACGAGGTTCATGGGAGTGATTCCAGAATGAAAGGGTTAATGTATGAGCAGCGCTTGATGGATGGGAGCCTGTATTCACTGGAGTTTAGAAGAATGAGCATATCTCATTGAAACCTATGAAATATCAGAAGGCTTAGATAGAGCAGATATGGAGAGGGTATTTCCTATAGTGGGAGGGTCTAGGAATAGAGGGTACAGCCTCAGAATAGAGGGACTTCCATTTAGAACAGAGATGAGCAGGAATTTCTTCAGACAGCTGGTAGTGATTCTGTGGAATTTGTAGAGGCCAAGTCATTAGATAAAATTAAAGGGCAGGTTGATTGGTTCTTGGTTAGTCAGGGCATCAAAGGTTCCAGGGAGAGGACAAGAGAATGGGGTTGAGAGGGATAATAAATCTGCCATGTTGGAATGTTGGAGCAGGTTTGATGTGCTGAATGGCCTACTTCTGCTACTATGTCATAGTCATATGATCATATGGTTTATCATATTTTTCTAGCCTTATCTATCATTCCAAAATGAATTAGACCATAGTTCTGTGGATTAAATTCAATGAGCCATATCTCCATCAGTCTCAAAAACTTTTGAATATCAATCTGTATCTGACAGCTACGTACCTTCTTCCCTATCATTCCTGGTCCCAAACTGCAAAGGCTCTAGCACCAATACCTGAGGTGCACTATTGGTTGGTTACCGACTTCCCATTGCAAAAGCAACCCTCTAGCTCCAATCCCCAACTCAATTAAAAATAGGAGCCAACTTTGGATTCACTTTGTCAAATTGACCTAGATCTATGGGCTCTTAAATTTTGAATCTATTCCCATTAGGGACCTAATAAAGTTCCTGACCAAAATCCATACCAACCACATTAACTCACCAAAATCCATGCTGAGCACATTAGGTCCCTTATGGGATCTAACAAAATTCCTGACCAAAGTTCATGCTGACCTCATTAACTCACCATGTAAATCACATCAGTTTACTGATACTTATGCAGAATAGATGAACTCACTGGAGTCCATGTAGATTTCATCAGCTTACTGCATCCATGTAGACTACATTAACTGCACCATCCTCATCAATGTACTGTAGTTCATCACCTACTCAAAAAATTCAATAAAAATAATCAAATAGGTTGTCTCTTTATCAAAGCGATGCTGACTATCTCTGCATCTCCAAATACAGATGAATCTCGTCACTCAGACATGCTTACAACAGTATGCCCATTTCCAGACCCAAAGGCCTGTAGTTTCCTAGCTTTCCACTGCTGCTCTTCTCAAATGAGGGACTATGTTTTCTGTTCTTCAGTCCTCTGGCACCTCTTCTATGGCCAGGAATTTCCTCAGCAGTCTCCTCCATTACCATTCATGTCATCCTGGGATATATCTCATTGGACCATGGGGATTTAGACCTACCAATGAATCTAATATCGCCACCTTTTCAATGGTTCCCAAATTGTGTTGTTCCTCTGCATGAATTCTCAGGCTGCAATGTCCATCTCCACAGCAACCACAGATGAGAATCATTCATTAAAACCTTTGCTACAGTACTGTTCAAAAGTCTTGGGCACATATATATAGTTTGGGTGCCTAAGACTTTTGCACAGCACAGTGTTTGTCACCAAGGAGTGAAGGATGTTGGGAATGGCAAGGTGGAGCATCACTGGAGATACCCCCAACCCTGACTCACCAGGCAAGGTCACTTGATTTGAAACAATTGGTTTATTGATCATTATAGACCATCTCTCTGGTGCTTCCCACTCCCACCCCTCCCCCCTTCCCCTTTTCCCAACTATGATTTCCCTCTCCCGGCTGCCTACCCACTCTCAGTCCACAATAGAGACCCATAACAGAATCAGTTTTATCATCACTCACATGCATCATGAAATCTGTTTTTTTTTTGAGGCATAAATACATAAAATTACAACAGTACTGTCCAAAGGTCTTATGCACAGTACATTCTCTGCCTCCATGGCAGTTTACCTCTTTAGCCCTATTTTTTCTTTACGTACTCCTTCAAAATGCCTATAAAATGCATTGGGTTTTTCCCTGATCTTGCCTGCCAGTTGCTATTTCATGACCTTCACTTTGCCCTCCTAATTTCTTTTCTAAGTGATGCCTCTGCACATTTTAAACCCCTCCAGGACCTCCCTGTTTTTAATTCTTTGTAATTCCTTGTATCTGCCATAAGTTACTTCTGCATACCTTATTCAAACTGTGATAGACCTCGATATTCAGGGTACCTTGGACTTGTTTTCCAGACCTTACTCTACCTTTCATTTCATTTTTGAATGGTTTTCCCCCACAATCCACAAACGTACTGGTTGGTGGGTTAATTGGTCATTGTAAATTGTCCTGTGATTATGCTAGGATTAAATCGGGTGATCGGTAGGCCAGAAGGCCTTAATCCATGCTGTATCTCAATAACTAAATATAAAATAAACAAAATAAAAGAATAAAGGAAAGATAAAGGCATCAAGCTCATTTTTGCTGACTGACCTGTTGCAGAGAGTGAGCAATGCAAGGCCCTTGAAAAGACCAAGTCCCATCTTCATGAGAAGGACATTGTCTATCCTGGGGTGCGGCAGTGCAACCAGGATCATAAACGACTGCAGCAAGGGGTCAGGCTCTTCCGCTCAACGAAGCCGTGTCGATTACTTATTTACACTAGTCCTTTACAAATCCCTTTTCAATTCTCCTCACGTTCCCGTCAATTCCACCCACATTCTCCCACCTGTGATAAGAAGGAAGAGCCATGAGATACAGCAGCTAAAAACTGGACATCAGTGAGCTGCTGTCCACCAGCTGCAGCAGAAGTACGACATGCTATTCCCAAAGATCCTTTCCTCTACCGTTACCATCAAACCAGGATTCAACCCTCGTTCAATACTAAATGCAAAAGGGCAAGCTGGAAACTAATGGAGTTTCCACTCTAGTGAAACAGAAACACCAAACTATCTACTAAATTTCTGAATGAGTTCAGATGAAAGTTAATGACTTTAGGCATGAGCTCTGTTTCTTTATCTGCAGTAACTGCCTAGCCTGCTGAGTGGCTCCAGCATTTCTTCCTTTTACGTACTTCACAGAGCTGAGTAATTTGATAAAGGTTCAGATAAAAGCTCTGCATCCCTTTGACGTATGATGGTGAACAACAGGAGGAGGAAGATCCCTGAACATTCTTTCTCTCATCAGCAGTGAAACCCAAAACCGACCAGCCCCTGCAGATCAATGTAAAAAAGAAAAAAGCTATCTTTAGTTAACTTAATCATACAAAGTACTGTCATGAGCAAATGTAGCTTTCCTGCCACAAACGTCCTCCTGTTAGTTCACCTCTGATGTGCTCCGCCATCCTATTCTACATAAAATATGTTGTTAACCCAATACGTAAAAAAGGCTGTTTCCATCCTTCCATAATTTTACAGATCAAAGGGAAATAATTCATCTCTTCCAGTAAGACTACCTCATGCAGGTCCTGCTGATGCTAAGATTAACAGTAATCCTCCCATCCGTAAGCTAATGGAACAGGTGAAGAAGAGATATGTTAGGATTTACCAGGGTGAGGTCTCCTTCACAACATTACAGAGGATAAAGTTTACTGAGCTACCTCCCTTGAAAGAACAGGAACACAGGACCCAAGTCCCTATGTAATGCAGAACTGTGAGTCAAGAATGAGAAGTGACAGAATTAATTTGCATCTCTCCCATTCCAACGTTGTTAGTTTAAAATCTAACTTCTGCAGGCTTTAGAGATCTGAAATAACATTAACTATTCAGCTTAAATATGGCAGGGTTAAGAATGGAAACTGCAAATCCCATTATCTTTCGTGCATTGACCTCACCAATGGCAGCTGTGGTTGAATGTGGAACAGGGTGGATAGTAAGTTTGGGGAGTAGAATCCATTACAGGCAGAGGTTTGGGGATTGGAATCCATTACAGGCTGAGGTTTGGGGAGTAGAATCCATTACAGGCAGAGGTTTGAGGAGTAGAATCCATTACAGGCTGATGTTTGAGGAGTAGAATCCACTGTATGCTGAGGTTTAGGTAGTAGAATCCATTGTAGGCTGAGGTTTGGGGAGTAGAATCCATTACAGGCTGCGGTTTGGGGATTGGAATCCATTGCAGACTGAGGCTTGGGAAGTACAATCCATTATAGGCTGAGGATTGGAAAGTAGAATCCATTACAGGCTGAGGTTTAGGTAATAGAATCCATTACAGGCTGAGGTTTGGGGAGTAGAATCCATTACAGGCTGAGGCTTGAGGGGTAGAATCCATTATAGGCTGAGGTTTAGGTAGTAAGATCCATTACATGCTGAGGTTTGAGAAGTAGAATCTATTACAGGCTGAGGTTTAGGTAATAGAATCCATTACAGGCTGAGGCTTGAGGGGTAGAATCCATTATAGGCTGAGGTTTAGGTAGTAAGATCCATTACATGCTGAGGTTTGAGAAGTAGAATCTATTACAGGCTGAGGTTTAGGTAATAGAATCCATTACAGGCTGAGGCTTGAAGGGTAGAATCCATTACAGGCTGAGGTTTGAGAAGTAGAATACATTACAGGCTGAAGTTTAAGTAGTAGAATCCATTACAGGCTGTGGTTTGGAGAGTAGAATGCATTACAGGCTGAGGTTTGGGGAGTAGAACCATTACAGGCTGAGGTTTAGGTAGTAGAATCTATTACAGGCTGAGGTTTAGGTAGTAGAATCCATTACAGGCTGAGGTTTGGGGATTGGAATTCATTGCAGGCTGAGGTTTGGGAAGTACAATCCATTATAGGCTGAGGTTGGGGGAGTAGAATCCATTACAGGCTGAGGTTTAGGGAGTAAAATGCATTACAGGCTGAGGTTTTAGAAGTAGAATCCATTACAGGCTGAGGTTTGAGGAGTAGAATCCATTGTAGGCTGAGATTTAGGGAGTGGAATCCATTACAGGCTGAAGTATAGGATGTAAAATCCATTACAGGCTGAGGTTTGGGGACTGAAATCCATTGTAGGCTGAGGTTTGGAGATTTAGAGGTCAGGAGGGCACAGAGCAACCAATCCGCGCTGAACATCGATGTCTCCTCAGTAAAGATCGTAAACAGCACCAAATGTCTTGACGAAGCTGACGGAGAATCTCATCTGTTCCCTCAGCACCAGCTCCATAGCAAAGAAAGCCTAGCAGCGTCTCTACTTTTTGCGAAGGCTGAGTAAAGTCCATCTCCCACCCCCATCCTCATAACATTCTACAGGGGTTGTATTGAGAGCATCCTGAGCAACTGCATCACTGCCTGGTTCGGAAATTGCACCATCTCGGATCGCAAGACCCTGCAGCGGATAGTGAGGTCAGCTGAGAAGATCATCAGGGTCTATTTTCCTGCCATCACGGACATTTACACTACACGCTGCATCTGCAAAGGAAACAGCATTATGAAGGATCCCATGCACCCCTCTCATATGAACTCTTCTCGCTCCTGCCGTCTGGGAAAAGGCTCTGAAGCATTTGGGCTCTCACGACCAGACTATGTAACAGTTTCTTCCCTCAAGCTATCAGACTCCTCAATACCCAACGCCTGGACTGACACCTTGCCCTACTGTCCTGTTTATTATTTATTGTAATGCCTGCACTGTTTTTGTGCACTTTATGCAGTCCAGTGTAGGTTTGTAGTCTAGTATAGCTTTCTCTGTTTTTTTTAATTATGTAGTTCAGTCTAGATTTTTGTACTGTGTCAAATAACACCATGGTCCTGAAAAACGTTGTCTCATTTTTACTATGCATTGTACCAGCAGTTATGGTTGAAATGACAATAAAAGTTGACTTGACTTGACTTGACTTGACTTGGATTCCGTTGTAGGCTGAGGTTTGGGGTTTGGAATTTATTACAGGCTGAGGTTTTGGAAGTAGAATCAATTGCAGGGTGAGATTTAGGGAGTAGAATTCATTGTATACCTGTCTGGACACGCCCCCTACTGACTGTTCCTGTGGCTCCTCCCACAAGCCCCGGTATAAAGGCAATTGAGGTTTGAGCCTGGCCCTCATTCTCCAGGATGTAGTGTGGTGGTCAACTACTGCTTGTTCTTTCTTCCAGTCAGTAAAAGCCGATATCTCGACCACGTCTCAGAGAGAGTTATTGATGGTGCATCACTGGGTGAAAGATGGGAGGCAGGAAAGAAGGGGTTTGGGACAGGTAGGTTTGCTGCTGACAAAGCCTACAGGTGTGGAAGGGTCAGAGCATGGAGGTAGGAAGTAAGTGGTATTTGTAAGGCATGTGAAATTCATTGGGAGTGGGACTTAGGAGCTTGGTTGTTAATCGACTGGACTTTCCATTTCATGATGGACTGAAAGGTGAGTCAACATTTGGTGACACACATTTGGAGAATGGGATGATCTGCTGTTTGGACTTGCTCCTTCAACTTCTCATCTGCTGAACTCTCTAATTCCCTGCCTTAGTCTCCATTCTCCACCTTTCCCTCTTTTTTTTTTTAATAATTTTTTATTGCATTTTTAAATGATTACAAAGTATGAAAAAACAATGTATATAACCCTTACCCCCTCCTCTTAACCCCTCCCCCCTGACTGCCCCATAGAAAAAAAAAGAAAGAAAGAAAGAAAGAAAGAATGCCTGGTGGTTGGAATATACTTCTAAAATTAAGAAGGAATATATGATGGAAATAGATCAATTGGAAAAAGAGATTATAAAATTAGAAAAAGAATCTCAAAGAAATATGACAGAAGAAAAACGAAGACAACTTATTAATAAGAAGTTAAAATATAATACACTCCAGATATATCGAACAGAAAAAGCAATTATGAGAACTAAACAGAGATATTATGAATTAGGTGAAAGATCACATAAAGTTCTTGCATGGCAGTTAAAAACAGATCAGATTTCTAAAACAATAAACGCAATTCGAACAAAAATGAATGAAATTACTTATAAACCACCTTTCCCTCTTTAACCAGGATTTAAATCACCCACCCCAAATACCTTTGGATGGTGTTTTGTCTGAACGCCTTGCCTGGAACTCCTTGAGGTGGTTGGTCTCAAAGGATAATGGTTAATATTAAAGGGACTATGCAGTTCCAAGCTATTGACAGCAGCAGATAATTGTGCTATGCAAATGAATAACTGATCTCGTGAGGTGAAGCCAAAGGTTCTGGATTCAAGATTCAAGTTTGTTTATCTTGTAGCTTACAATGAAATGCATTGTTTGTGTTAACAACCAACACACTTAAGGGTATGCAGGGCGCAGCCTCAAGTGTGCCGCACATTTCAGTGCTACAAGAGCAAATGCAGTCAAAGCAAGAGTGAGACCACACAGCATTAGGAACAATAACACAGTCCACTCAACTATCTGCACACAGTGGAGCCTCTTGGTCATCTGAATAGAAAAGCAGATTACACACAGTGGGCTGTTCCATGGCCACACAGAAAAACGGCTTTCGACATCCACATTAGCACACAATTTTCTTTTTAAATAAGCAAAGAATTTATCATTAAAATGGAGTATATTAAAAAAAAGTTATTTGCACTTAACCTGCTGCTGTCTACTTTTCTCCCAAAAGCTAAAGTCTGAATTATGTGTCTGCAAATCAATTCTGTATTCCTGTTCCATGCACATTGGATGTCAGGATGTAATTGGCCATTTAGAGATTGTGCTGCTTCATTTCTTGCTGTTAATGAAAAAACACACTGGCATTCCCTCCTGCACTCTGGGTAACAACTTCTTATTATAAAGCCTCTCTTCCAAGTGGATAATTCTTTTCCCTTCAAATTCCCAGTCACCTGTGATTCAGCTGGCTCTGTCTCCATTCATTCTGGCACGTTATTTATCAATGCATTTTTCATCTCTGGCAAACCTGACTTCAGAACATTCCTAGTCTGACATTACTCAGAATCTATTCAGCATTATATATCTCTTCACAACAACACATCTTAAAGGTCTTGGACTTCTCATTTGGAGACAGCATTTGTATTCAAAATACCACCTCTGCATAGCCAAACAAAATTGACACGAATAAATACGCGTAAATCAAGTGGTGAGATGTTGCTGAGTAAATTCAGATGACGCAGCCTTGAGTGCAATTGTGCTGAAATCCTTTTCTCCATGTGCTAAACAGTTGTCTTTGATTCAGAATTCATTTCATCTTTTATTTAAGCTGAAGTAATTTAATTTTCTTTTTTTTTTGGTGTGTTTGAATTTGACGATCTCCTGAATACTGATTCAGACTGCTGTGTTTTACATTAAAGTGCAGCAGAACATTTTTTTAAAAGTGTAACATGAAGTACACCAGCCTACTTTTATGGAAGAAAAGCAAGAATTTTCCAAGGAAAATCATTCACTTCTGAGTCGCCAGTCTTCAACCCTTTGACTTCTGGAGACAAATGACAACAAAAGCAGTGAGAGCAAGATGTGAACAATGAAGCCTTGGACTAATGCAAACAATAGCCAACATTTATTGGGGAAATAACCATGCAATGTTCAGCCATATCTATGGAAATAAAATTCCAAGCAGAAGCTGGGTTATTACATAAAATTAATATGTATTAATTCACTGTGTGCTATGGTGTTATGTTTTGCAAGTCTAAAGGAAAAAGGCAGGAGCTTGGAAATAACTTGTGTATGTTTCATTTTACTTTAGTGAGGCAATCAAATATGACATGGTGGCAGAATGACGTATGTCATTCCCAAACTTTTACATATAACCCGTAATGCATTATGTAAACATTACATATTGCAATATTACTCAAATATTAGTGAAATATTAAATACGCAACATATGGTATAACAAAAATGGAGTGTAACGCCCAGTCAGACACTGCCTGTTATAATAGAATATACACTGGAGTTCTAAGCACAGTAACCCATTATTTGTAATTATAGAACATGTACTGGAGTATTTTAACAATTAATACTTTGCATTTTATCACATAATAATATTGGGATGCATTTCCTTTGGATGTTATATACTGAGCTGTTAAAGCAAGTGAGCAGTGTGTCCTATTACATGAAATATGCTGGACTACAATACCCGGTAATATTTGGCACATTATTACATAATGCATGTGGAAAGAATTGCTATTTCCCATGACACACTATGCGTTTTTCATGTAATTTATACTATACCTGAGCTGCCGTGCCTTGTACGCTAGGCTGAGTTATTATTTACCAGCTACGCTGGTAACTCAGGATGCATTCCTGGAAATGAGAGTACCGGTGGAAGCAGTGCTAAAGGTGGCCGTCGTATTACTTATAAAGAGAACTACATTACTGACAGAGCTGCTTGCTGGAAATCAGGCAAAATCTCTGCCCTCCGTTGGCATTTTCCCAACAATGAATCAGCTTAAGTTGGAGTACGAGACCCAATAAATTCTAGTGACTCATTCTATGTTATCTGCTGAGCTCATTGTAAAACATTCACTGGAGTGTTGTGCCCAGTGTCAGCAAATAACACACCCGGTAACAAAATGTATAAACAGTGGAGCTTTAGATCCGATAATACAGTGTGTGTTACACAAAATAAATTGCGACGTGAATCGAGTGTACAAGCTGTATTTATCAATATGTTAGATATATATGTGGCACTAGATAGTTATATGTTATAGTGTTATTATTTTCTATATAGGGGAGCAATTAACCCTTAACATAAGGTGTAACTTGGGATGTGCTATTATATAATCTACACTATATAGTTAGTCCTGTATGGTCAGTATATTGATAGATCATATTTACCTGAGTAAATGGAAGATAGCCAAGTTTCATCTGGTCTTAAAGTTAAGTTTTCAGATCTGCATTTTGAATCAGATATACTCAGATCCCCTAGTCAACTCTATTTTGCTTCTTGCTTACATATATATCTCAAAAATGGCCCAGGGTTTGCTGCCAGTTTTGTCCCTGCTCTCACTTTCATATGATTCATTCCTGACTTCCCTTCCATTTTTTTGGACATCTCTACTTGCTTCTGAGGAGATAGGCTGATAGATAGATGGGAGATAGACCAATATCCTTTTCAATCCACAACACCTCCTTCCATCCCGTTTCCTGTAAGGACTCAATTCCATTCCCCCTCTTTCTCTGCCTCCATCATATTTCTTCTGTGGATATGACTTTCCATATCATTGTGTCTAAGTTATTTTCCTTTTTCCTTAACTAAGGCTTCCCTTCTACCGCAGTTGACAAAGTACTCAACATTCTATTTCCTATACATCTCTTCTCAACTCCTTCTAAAAGGCCAAAGATAGATTTCCTTTTGTCTTCACTTTATTCTCTGCTCTTAGTCTCTGCATTCAATCCTTCAGTCCTCAACATTGGAAAAACCAGAAAGTGATTAGATACACACATCATCAGACTAATGGGGTGAACATGACCTTCCAGATACCTGTCACTTTAATTATTTATTTCGCTCCCACTTTGACCTCTCTATTCTTGCTCTTCCACTCTGTTCTGAAAATGCTCAACTCAACCTCAAGAAACAAGCCCTCACCTGCCTAGGAACATTGCAGCCTCAAGAGGCAACAGTGAATTCAGCAATGTCACATAACCCGCCTTTCATCCTGAGCCAGAATAGACCAGTTCTCATGTAGGGCTATCCGCCTATACTCTTGACTGCTTATCCTCTGCTATCTAATCCACTAAATATTTCCAGAATTTGCTTTGTTTCACATTTCCAGCAAACGCCGTGAACTTTACAACAGTTCCAGGAGGTTTTGCTTCTTTTTATTCTGTCTCGATGGCTTCATTCATCTATAACCAGATGTCAGTAAAAACAAACAAGTCACCTGGAAGAACTCAGTCTCCATGTTATCTCAGATAATTCCAACTTTCCTTCCTCAGCAATGGAAGGCATGCTTTCCAGTTTGAGTGAAATGTTGTCATCCTGAAATATTCACTGTTTCTCTTTCCATGGATGCTGCCAATCTGCTGAGCGTTTCCAGTTTTTGTTTCAGATTCCAGTATCTGAACTTATAATTTATTTCAGTAATGCACCATGTTTTTAATATAGTATGCACTAAAATTTTAAACTCAATAACACAGAGTCTATTAATATATATGTTCTTGTGCTTTATACACATTGTGTGTGGTAGTATAATTTATTCTGGCATGTTATACCCTGTAATATATACTGTAATGTTTTGGTTTTTTTAATATAAACTGGAGAGTTATACTCAGACATGAAAGTTGTGTTACTGAATAATAAGCGTATACTGTTGTTAATATATTTAATACTGTACAGTTACTGACTTCAGTACCCGAGATTGATTATGTATCAGCCACACCGACTTTATCAACCACACTCTGTGATGTCATTTAATGATGTGGCTGGCGTCCTTCCGTCTCAGAGAACTATGGGTGATGATCATTATCATCACAAACCTGGGCGGAACGTATGTAGGCGCCAAGATGCCCAGCCTTCAAGATCCCCTCTCGGCCTCGCTATTATAGTTCAACGGAAAGCTGATGAAGTGATAGGTTTAGCACAGGGTTGGCTGCAGTGACCCGTCAACACAACGACACCACACTGGCCAAAGTGATCCTTCAACACAACGACACCACACTGGCCAAAGTGATCCTTCAACACAACGACACCACACTGACCACAGTGACCCTTCAACACAATGACTCCACACTGACATCACTGACCCTTCAACACAACGACTCCACACCGACCACAGTGATCCTTCAACACAACGACTCCACACTGACCACAGTGACAGTTCAACACAAAGACTCCACACGGACCACAGTGACCCTTCAACACAACGACACCACACTGACCAGAGTGAACTTCAAAACAATGACTCCACACTGACCACAGTGACCCTTCAACACAACGAATCCACACTGAAAACAGAAACCATACAACACAATGATTACACACTGACCACAGTGACCCTTCAACACAATGACTCCAAAGTGACCACAGTGACCCTTCAACACAACAACTCCACACTGACCAGAGTGACCATTCAAAACAACGACTCAACACTGACCACACTGACCCTACAACACAACGACTCCACTCTGACCACAGTGACCCTTCAACACAACGACTCCACACTGACCACAGTGACCATTCAACACAATGACTCCACACTGACCACAGTGACCCTTCAACCCAATGACTCCACACTGACCACAGTGACCCTTCAACACAATGACTCCACACTGACCACAGTGATTCTTCAACACGACTTCACACTGACCACAGTGACCCTTCAACACAACGACAACACACTGACCACAGTGACCCTTCAACACAATAACCCCACACTGACCACAGTGACCCTTCAACACAACGACTCCACTCTGACCACAGTGACCCTTCAACACAACGACAACACACTGACCACAGTGACCCTTCAACACAATGACCCCAAAGTGACCACAGTGACCCTTCAACAGAACGTCTCCACACTGACGACACTGACCCTGCAGCACAACGACTCCACACCGACCACACTGACCCTTCAACCCAATGACTCCACACTGACCACACTGACCCTTCAACACAACGACTCCACACTGACCACAGTGACCCTTCACACGACTCCACACTGAAAACAGTGACCCTACAACACAAAGACTCCACACTGACCACAGTGACTCTTCAACACGACACCACACTGACCACAGTGACCCTTCAACACAACGAATCCACACTGACCACACTGACCCTTCAACACAATGACTTCACACTGACCACAGAGAACCAACAACACAACAACTCAACACTGACCACAGAGACCCTTCAACACAACAACTCCACTCTGACCACAGTGACCCTTCAACACAACGACTCCACACTGACCACAGTGACCCTTCAACACAACGACTCCACTCTGACCACAGTGACTCTTCAACACGACACCACACTGACCACAGTGACCCTTCAACACAACGAATCCACACTGACCCTTCAACACAATGACTTCACACTGACCACAGTGACCCTTCAACAGAACGTCTCCACACTGACCAAACTGACCATTCAACACAAAGACTCCACACTGACCACAGTGACGCTTCAACCCAATGACTCCACACTGACACCACTGACCCTTCAACACAACGACTCCACACCGACCACACTGACCCTTCAACCCAACGACTCCACACTGACATCACTGACCCTTCAACACAATGACTCCACACCGACCACAGTGATCCTTCAACACAACGACTCCACACTGACCACAGTGACAGTTCAACACAATGACTCCACACTGACCACAGTGATTCTTCAACACGACTCCACACTGACCACAGTGACCCTTCAACACAATGACTCCACACTGACCACAGTGATTCTTCAACACGACTCCACACTGACCACAGTGACCCTTCAACACAACGACTCCACACTGACCACACTGACCCTTCAACACAATGACTTCACACTGACCACAGTGACCCATCAGCACAATGACTCCACACTGACCACAGTGACCCTTCACACGACTCCACACTGAAAACAGTGAACTTCAACACGACGACCCCACACTGACCACAGTGACCCTTCAACACAACGACACCACACTGACCACACTGACCCTTCAACGCAATGACTCCACACTGACCACAGTGACCCTTCAACACGACGACCCCACACTGACCACAGTGACCCTTCAACACAACGACACCACACTGACCACAGTGACCCCTCAACACAACGACTCCACACTGACCACAGTGACCCTTCAACACAACGACTCCACACTGACCACACTGACCCTTCAATACAACGACTCCACACTGACCACAGTGACCCTTCAACACAAAGACTACACACTGACCACAGTGACCCTTCAACACAACGACTCCACACCGACCACACTGACCCTTCAACCCAACGACTCCACACCGACCACACTGACCCTTCAATACAATGACTCCAAACTGACCACAGTGACCCTTCAACACAATGACACCACACTGACCACAGTGACACTACAACACCACGACACCACACTGACCACAGTGACCCATCAACACAACGACACCACACTGACCACACTGACCCTTCAACACAACGACTCCACACTGACCACAGTGACAGGTCAACACAACGACTCCACACTGACCACAGTGACAGTTCAACACAACGACTCCACACTGACCAAAGTGAACCTTCAACACAAAGACTCCACACGGACCACAGTGACCCTTCTACACAACGACACCACACTGACCACAGTGACCCTTCAACACAACGACACCACACTGACCAGAGTGAACTTCAAAACAATGACTCCACACTGACCACAGTGACCCTTCAACACAACGAATCCACACTGAAAACAGAAACCATACAACACAATGATTACACACTGACCACAGTGACCCTTCAACACAATGACTCCAAAGTGACCACAGTGACCCTTCAACACAACAACTCCAATCTGACCACAGTGACCCTTCAACACAACGACTCCACACTGACCAGAGTGACCATTCAAAACAACGACTCAACACTGACCACACTGACCCTACAACACAACGACTCCACTCTGACCACAGTGACCCTTCAACAGAACGTCTCCACACTGACCACAGGGACCCTTCAACACAACGACCCCACACCGACCACACTGACCCTTCAACACAACGACTCCACACTGACCACAGTGACCCTTCACACGACTCCACACTGAAAACAGTGAACTTCAACACGACGACCCCACACTGACCACAGTGACCCTTCAACACAACAACTCCACACAGACCACAGTGACCCATCATCACAACAACTCCACACTGACCACATTGACCCTTCAACACAAAGACTCCACACTGACCACAGTGACTCTTCAACACGACACCACACTGACCACAGTGACCCTTCAACACAACGAATCCACACTGACCAAACTGACCATTCAACACAAAGACTCCACACTGACGACAGTGACCCTTCAACCCAATGACTCCACACTGACACCACTGACCCTTCAACACAACGACTCCACACCGACCACACTGACCCTTCAACCCAACGACTCCACACTGACATCACTGACCCTTCAACACAATGACTTCACACTGGCCACAGTGACCCTTCAACAGAACGTCTCCACACTGACCAAACTGACCATTCAACACAAAGACTCCACACTGACATCACTGACCCTTCAACACAATGACTCCACACCGACCACAGTGATCCTTCAACACAACGACTCCACACTGACCACACTGACCCTTCAACCCAACGACTCCACACTGACATCACTGACCCTTCAACACAATGACTCCACACCGACCACAGTGATCCTTCAACACAACGACTCCACACTGACCACAGTGACAGTTCAACACAATGACTCCACACTGACCACAGTGACTCTTCAACACAACGACTCCACACTGACCACAGTGACCCTTCAACACAATGACTCCACACTGACCACAGTGATTCTTCAACACGACTCCACACTGACCACAGTGACCCTTCAACACAACGACTCCACACTGACCACACTGACCCTTCAACACAATGACTTCACACTGACCACAGTGACCCTTCAACAGAACGTCTCCACACTGACCACAGTGACCCTTCAACCCAATGACTCCACACTGACATCACTGACCCTTCAACACAACGACTCCACACCGACCACACTGACCCTTCAACACAATAACTCCACACTGACATCACTGACCCTTCAACACAACGACTCCACACTGACCACAGTGACCCTTCACACGACTCCACACTGAAAACAGTGAACTTCAACACGAGGACACCACACTGACCACAGTGACCCTTCAACACAAAGTCTCCACACTGACCACAGTGACCCTTCAACACAATGAGTCCACACTGACCACAGTGACCCTTCAACACAATGAATCCACACTGACCCTTCAACACAATGACTTCACACTGACCACAGTGACCCTTCAACAGAACGTCTCCACACTGACCAAACTGACCATTCAACACAACGACTACACACTGACCAAAATGACCCTTCAACACAACGACTCCACACCGACCACACTGACCCTTCAACCCAACGACTCCACACTGACATCACTGACCCTTCAACACAACAACTCCACACTGACCACAGTGACAGTTCAAGACAAAGACTCCACACTGACCACAGTGACCGATCATCACAACAACTCAACACTGACCACAGTGACCCTTCACACGACTCCACACTGAAAACAGTGAACTTCAACACGACGACCCCACACTGACCACAGTGACCCTTCAACACAAAGACTCCACACTGACCACAGTGACCCTACCCACGCCCCACACTGACCACAGTGACCCTGCCCACGACACCACACTGACCACAGTGACCCTTCAACACAACGAATCCACACTGATAACAGAAACCATTCAACACAATGAATCCACACTGACCACAGAGACCCTTCGACACAACGACTCCACACTGACCACAGTGACCCTTCACACGACTCCACACTGAAAACAGTGAACTTCACACGACGACCCCACACTGACCACAGTGACCCTTCAACACAATGAATCCACACTGACCCTTCAACAAAATGACTTCACACTGACCACAGTGACCCTTCAACAGAACGTCTCCACACTGACCAAACTGACCATTCAACACAACGACTACACACTGACCAAAATGACCCTTCAACACGACGACCCCACACTGACCACAGTGACCCTTCAACACAAAGACTCCACACTGACCACAGTGACCCTACCCACGCCCCACACTGACCACAGTGACCCTGCCCACGACACCACACTGACCACAGTGACCCTTCAACACAACGAATCCACACTGATAACAGAAACCATTCAACACAATGAATCCACACTGACCACAGAGACCCTTCGACACAACGACTCCACACTGACCACAGTGACCCTTCACACGACTCCACACTGAAAACAGTGAACTTCACACGACGACCCCACACTGACCACAGTGACCCTTCAACACAAAGACTCCACACTGACCACAGTGACTCTTCAACACGACACCACACTGACCACAGTGACCCTTCAACACAACGAATCCACACTGACCCTTCAACACAATGACTTCACACTGACCACAGTGACCCTTCAACAGAACGTCTCCACACTGACCAAACTGACCATTCAACACAAAGACTCCACACTGACCACAGTAACCCTTCAACCCAATGACTCCACACTGACATCACTGACCCTTCAACACAACGACTCCACACTGACATCACTGACCCTTCAACACAACGACTCCACACCGACCACAGTGATCCTTCAACACAACGACTCCACACTGACCACAGTGACAGTTCAACACAACGACTCCACACTGACCACAGTGACCCTTCAACACAATGACTCCACACTGACCACAGTGATTCTTCAACACGACTCCACACTGACCACAGTGACCCTTCAACACAACGACTCCACACTGACCACACTGACCCTTCAACACAATGACTTCACACTGACCACAGTGACCCTTCAACAGAACGTCTCCACACTGACCACAGTGACCTTTCAACCCAATGACTCCACACTGACATCACTGACCCTTCAACACAACGACTCCACACCGACCACACTGACCCTTCAACACAATGACTCCACACTGACATCACTGAACCTTCAACACAACGACTCCACACTGACCACAGTGACCCTTCACACGACTCCACACTGAAAACAGTGAACTTCAACACGAGGACACCACACTGACCACAGTGACCCTTCAACACAAAGACTCCACACTGACCACAGTGACCCTTCAACACAATGAGTCCACACTGACCACAGTGACCCTTCAACACAATGAATCCACACTGACCCTTCAACACAATGACTTCACACTGACCACAGTGACCCTTCAACAGAACGTCTCCACACTGACATCACTGACCCTTCAACACAACAACTCCACACTGACCACAGTGACAGTTCAAGACAAAGACTCCACACTGACCACAGTGACCGATCATCACAACAACTCCACACTGACCACAGTGACCCTTCACACGACTCCACACTGAAAACAGTGAACTTCAACACGACGACCCCACACTGACCACAGTGACCCTTCAACACAAAGACTCCACACTGACCACAGAGACCCTTCAACACAAAGACTCCACACTGACCACAGTGACCCTTCACACGACTCCACACTGAAAACAGTGAACTTCAACACGACGACCCCACACTGACCACAGTGACCCTTCAACACAAAGACTCCACACTGACCACAGAGACCCTTCAACACAAAGACTCCACACTGACCACAGTGACCCTACCCACGCCCCACACTGACCACAGTGACCCTACCCACGACCCCACACTGACTACAGTGACCCTTCAACACAACGAATCCACACTGATAACAGAAACCATTCAACACAATGAATCCACACTGACCACAGAGACCCTTCGACACAACGACTCCACACTGACCACATTGACCCTTCAACACAACGACTTCACACTGACCACAGTGACACCTCAACACAACGACTCCACACTGACCACAGTGACTCTTCAACACGACACCACACTGACCACAGTGACCCTTCAAAACAATAACTCCACACTGACCACACTGACCCTTCAAAACAATGACTTCACACTGACCACAGTGACCCTTCAACAGAACGTCTCCACACTGACCACACTGACCCTTCAACACAACGACTCCACACCGACCACACTGACCCTTCAACACAATGACTCCACACTGACCACAGTGACCCATCAGCACAATGACTCCACACTGACCACAGTGACCCCTCAACACAACGAATCCACACTGACCACAGTGACACCTCAACACAACGACTCCACACTGACCACAGTGACCCATCATCACAACAAATCCACACTGACCACAGTGACCCTTCAGCACAATGACTCCACACTGACCACAGTGACCCTTCACACGACTCCACACTGAAAACAGTGAAATTCAACACGACGACCCCACACTGACCACAGTGACCCATCAACACAAAGACTCCACACTGACCACAGTGACCCTTCACACGACTCCACACTGAAAACAGTGAAATTCAACACGACGACTCCACACTGACCACAGTGACCCTTCAACACAAAGACTTCACACTGACCACGGTGACACCTCAACACAATGACTCCACACTGACCACAGTGATACTTCAACACGGCTCCACACTGACCACAGTGACCCTTCAACACAACGACACCACACTGACCACAGTGACCCTTCAACACAAAGACTCCACACTGACCACAGTGACCCTACCCACGACCCCACACTGACCACAGTGACCCTTCAACACAAAGACTCCACACTGACCACAGTGACCCTACCCACGACCCCACACTGACCACAGTGACCCTTCAACACAAAGACTCCACACTGACCACAGTGACCCTACCCACGACCCCACACCGACCACAGTGATCCTTCAACAGAACGACTCCACACTGACCACAGTGACCCATCATCACAACAACTCCACACTGACCACAGTGACCCTTCAGCACAATGACTCCACACTGACCACAGTGACCCTTCACACGACTCCACACTGAAAACAGTGAACTTCAAAACGACGACCCCACACTGACCACAGTGACCCTTCAACACGAGGACCCCACACTGACCACAGTGACCCTACCCACGACCCCACACTGACTACAGTGACCCTACCCACGACCCCACACTGACCACAGTGACCCTTCAACACAACGAATCCACACTGATAACAGAAACCATTCAACACAATGAATCCACACTGACCACAGAGACCCTTCGACACAACGACTCCACACTGTCCACATTGACCCTTCAACACAACGACTTCACACTGACCACAATGACTCTTCAACACGACACCACACTGACCACAGTTACCCTTCAAAACAATAACTCCACACTGACCACACTGACCCTTCAAAACAATGACTTCACACTGACCACAGTGACCCTTCAACAGAACGTCTCCACACTGACCACACTGACCCTTCAACACAACGACTCCACACCGACCACACTGACCGTTCAACAGAACGTCTCCACACTGACCACAGTGACCCCTCAACACAACGAATCCACACTGACCACAGTGATACCTCAACACAACGACTCCACACTGACCACAGTGACCCATCATCACAACAAATCCACACTGACCACAGTGACCCTTCAGCACAATGACTCCACACTGACCACAGTGACCCTTCACACGACTCCACACTGAAAACAGTGAAATTCAACACGACGACCCCACACTGACCACAGTGACCCTTCAACACAAAGACTCCACACTGACCACAGTGACCCTTCAACACAAAGACTCCACACTGACCACAGTGACCCTACCCACAACCCCACACTGACCACAGTGACCCTTCAACACAACGACACCACACTGACCACAGTGACCCTTCAACACAAAGACTCCACACTGACCACAGTGACCCTACCCACGACCCCACACTGACCACAGTGACCCTTCAACACAACGACACCACACTGACCACAGTGACCCTTCAACACAAAGACTCCACACTGACCACAGTGAACTTCAACACAACAGCTCCACACTGACCACAGTGACACCTCAACACAACGACTCCACACTGACCACAGTGACCCTTCAACACAACAGCTCCACACTGACCACATTGACCCTTCAACACAACGCTTTCACACTGACCACAGTGACACCTCAACACAACGACTCCACACTGACCACAGTGACTCTTCAACACGACACCACACTGACCACAGTGACCCTTCAACAGAACGTCTCCACACTGACCACAGTGACCCTACCCATGACCCCACACTGACCACAGTGACCCTACCCACTACCCCACACTGACCACAGTGACCCTTCAACACAACGAATCCACACTGATAACAGAAACCATTCAACACAATGAATCCACACTGACCACAGAGACCCTTCGACACAACGACTCCACACTGACCACATTGACCCTTCAACACAACAGCTCCACACTGACCACAGTGACCCTTCAACAGAACGTCTCCACACTGACCAAACTGACCATTCAACACAAAGACTCCACACTGACCACAGTGACCCTTCAACCCAATGACTCCACACTGACATCACTGACCCTTCAACACAATGACTCCACACCGACCACAGTGATCCTTCAACACAACGACTCCACACTGACCACAGTGACAGTTCAACACAATGACTCCACACTGACCACAGTGACTCTTCAACACAACGACTCCACACTGACCACAGTGACCCTTCAACACAACGACTCCACACTGACCACACTGACCCTTCAACACAATGACTTCACACTGACCACAGTGACCCTTCAACCCAACGACTCCACACTGACATCACTGACCCTTCAACACAACAACTCCACACTGACCACAGTGACAGTTCAAGACAAAGACTCCACACTGACCACAGTGACCGATCATCACAACAACTCCACACTGACCACAGTGACCCTTCACACGACTCCACACTGAAAACAGTGAACTTCAACACGACGACCCCACACTGACCACAGTGACCCTTCAACACAAAGACTCCACACTGACCACAGAGACCCTTCAACACAAAGACTCCACACTGACCACAGTGAACCTACCCACGCCCCACACTGACCACAGTGACCCTACCCACGACCCCACACTGACCACAGTGACCCTTCAACACAACGAATCCACACTGATAACAGAAACCATTCAACACAATGAATCCACACTGACCACAGAGACCCTTCGACACAACAACTCCACACTGACCACATTGACCCTTCAACACAACGACTTCACACTGACCACAGTGACACCTCAACACAACGACTCCACACTGACCACAGTGACCCTTCAACACAACAGCTCCACACTGACCACATTGACCCTTCAACACAACGACTTCACACTGACCACAGTGACACCTCAACACAACGACTCCACACTGACCACAGTGACTCTTCAACACGACACCACACTGACCACAGTGACCCTTCAAAACAATAACTCCACACTGACCACACTGACCCTTCAAAACAATGACTTCACACTGACCACAGTGACCCTTCAACAGAACGTCTCCACACTGACCACACTGACCCTTCAACACAACGACTCCACACCGACCACACTGACCGTTCAACAGAACGTCTCCACACTGACCACAGTGACCCCTCAACACAACGAATCCACACTGACCACAGTGACACCTCAACACAACGACTCCACACTGACCACAGTGACCCATCATCACAACAAATCCACACTGACCACAGTGACCCTTCAGCACAATGACTCCACACTGACCACAGTGACCCTTCACACGACTCCACACTGAAAACAGTGAAATTCAACACGACGACCCCACACTGACCACAGTGACCCTTCAACACAAAGACTCCACACTGACCACAGTGACCCTACCCATGACCCCACACTGACCACAGTGACCCTACCCACGACCCCACACTGACCACAGTGACCCTTCAACACAACGACAACACACTGACCAGAGTGAACTTCAAAACAACGACTCCACAATGACCACAGTGACCCTTCAACACAACGAATCCACACTGATAACAGAAACCATTCAACACAATGAATCCACACTGACCACAGAGACCCTTCGACACAACGACTCCACACTGACCACATTGACCCTTCAACACAACGACTTCACACTGACCACAGTGACACCTCAACACAACGACTCCACACCGACCACACTGACCGTTCAACAGAACGTCTCCACACTGACCACAGTGACCCCTCAACACAACGAATCCACACTGACCACAGTGACACCTCAACACAACGACTCCACACTGACCACAGTGACCCATCATCTCAACAAATCCACACTGACCACAGTGACCCTTCAGCACAATGACTCCACACTGACCACAGTGACCCTTCACACGACTCCACACTGAAAACAGTGAACTTCAACACGACGACCCCACACTGACCACAGTGACCCTTCAACACAAAGACTCCACACTGAGCACAGAGACCCGTCAACACAAAGACTCCACACTGACCACAGTGACCCTACACACGACCCCACACTGACCACAGTGACCCTTCAACACAACGAATCCACACTGATAACAGAAACCATTCAACACAATGAATCCACACTGACCACAGTGACCCTTCAACACAACGAATCCACACTGATAACAGAAACCATTCAACACAATGACTCCACACTGACCACAGAGACCCTTCAACACAACGACTCCACACTGACCACAGTGACCCTACACACGACCCCACACTGACCACAGTGACCCTTCAACACAACGAATCCACACTGATAACAGAAACCATTCAACACAATGACTCCACACTGACCACAGAGACCCTTCAACACAACGACTCCACACTGACCACAGTGACCCTTCAACTCAACGACTCCACACTGACCACAGTGGCTCTTCAACACAAAGACTCCAAAGTGACCACAGTGACCCTTCAACAGAACGTCTCCACACTGACCACAGTGACTATTCAACACGACACCACACTGACCACAGTGACCCTTCAGCACAATGACTCCACACTTGACCACAGTGACCCTTCACACGACTCCACACTGAAAACAGTGAACTTCAACACGACGACCCCACACTGACCACAGAGACCCTTCAACACAAAGACTCCACACTGACCACAGTGACCCTACCCACGACCCCACACTGACCACAGTGACCCTACCTACGACCCCACACTGACCACAGTGACCCTACCCACGACCCCACACTGACCACAGTGACCCTTCAACACAACGACAACACACTGACCAGAGTGAACTTCAAAACAATGACTCCACAATGACCACAGTGACCCTTCAACACAACGAATCCACACTGATAACAGAAACCATTCAACACAAAGACTCCACACTGACCAGAGTAAACTTCAAAACAATGACTCCACACTGACCACAGTGACCCTTCAACTCAACGACTCCACACTGACCACAGTGACCCTTCAACACAACGACTCAACACTGACCACAGTGACCCTTCAACACAACAGCTCCTCACTGACCACAGTGACCCTTCAACACAAAGACTCCAAAGTGACCACAGTGACCCTTCAACAGAACGTCTCCACACTGACCACACTGACCATTCAACACAATGACTCCACACTGACCACACTGACCGTTCAACACGACACCACACTGACCACAGCGACCCTTCAACACAATGACTCCACACTGACCACAGTGACAGTTCAAGACAACGACTCCACACTGACCACAGTGACCCATCATCACAACAACTCCACACTGACCACAGTGACCCTTCAGCACAATGACTCCACACTGACCACAGTGACCCTTCACACGACTCCACACTGAAAACAGTGAACTTCAACACGACGACCCCACACTGACCACAGAGACCCTTCAACACAAAGACTCCACACTGACCACAGTGACCCTACCCACGACCCCACACTGACCACAGTGACCCTACCTACGACCCCACACTGACCACAGTGACCCTACCCACGACCCCACACTGACCACAGTGACCCTTCAACACAACGACAACACACTGACCAGAGTGAACTTCAAAACAATGACTCCACAATGACCACAGTGACCCTTCAACACAACGAATCCACACTGATAACAGAAACCATTCAACACAATGACTCCACACTGACCAGAGTAAACTTCAAAACAATGACTCCACACTGACCACAGTGACCCTTCAACTCAACGACTCCACACTGACCACAGTGACCCTTCAACACAACGACTCAACACTGACCACAGAGACCCTTCAACACAACAGCTCCTCACTGACCACAGTGACTCTTCAACACAAAGACTCCAAAGTGACCACAGTGACCCTTCAACAGAACGTCTCCACACTGACCACACTGACCATTCAACACAAAGACTCCACACTGACCACAGTGACTATTCAACACGACACCACACTGACCACAGCGACCCTTCAACACAATGACTCCACACTGACCACAGTGACAGTTCAAGACAACGACTCCACACTGACCACAGTGACCCATCATCACAACAACTCCACACTGACCACAGTGACACTTCAGCACAATGACTCCACACTGACCACAGTGACCCTTCACACGACTCCACACTGAAAACAGTGAACTTCAACACGATGACTCCACACTGACCACAGTGACCCTTCAACACAAAGACTCCACACTGACCACAGTGACCCTACACACGACCCCACACTGACCACAGTGACCCTTCAACACAACGACAACACACTGACCACAGTGACCCTTCAACACAACGAATCCACACTGACCACAGAGACCCTTCAACACAACAGCTCCACACTGACCACAGTGACACCTCAACACAACGACTCCACACTGACCACAGTGACCCTTCAACACAACAGCTCCACACTGACCACATTGACCCATCAACACAACGACTCCACACTGACCACATTGACCCTTCAACACAACGACTTCACACTGACCACAGTGACACCTCAACACAACGACTCCACACTGACCACAGTGACCCTTCAACACAACAGCTCCACACTGACCACATTGACCCTTCAACACAACGACTCCACACTGACCACATTGACCCTTCAACACAACGACTCCACACTGACAAAAGTGACCCTTCAACACAACGACTCCACACTGACCACAGTGACCCTTCAACCCAACGACTCCACACTGACATCACTGACCCTTCAACACAAAGACTCCACACCGACCACACAGACCCTTCAACCCAACGACTCCACACTGACATCACTGACACTTCAACACAACGACTCCACACCGACCACAGTGACCCGTCAACACAACGTCTCCACACCGACCACAGTGACCCGTCAACACAACGACACCACACTGACCACAGTGACAGTTCAAGACAATGACTCCACACTGACCACAGTGACACATCATCACAACAACTCCACACTGACCACAGTGACCCTTCAGCACAATGAGTCCACACTGACCACAGTGACCCTTCACACGACTCCACACTGAAAACAGTGAACTTCAACACAACGACAACACACTGACCAAGAGTGAACTTCAAAACAACGACTCCACACTGACCACAGTGACCCTTCAACACAACGAATCCACACTGATAACAGAAACCATTCAACACAACGACTCCACACTGACCACATTGACCCTTCAACACAACGACTCCACACTGACCACAGTGACCCTTCAACAATACAGCTCCACACTGACCACATTGACCCTTCAACACAACGACTTCACACTGACCACGGTGACACCTCAACACAATGACTCCACACTGACCACAGTGACTCTTCAACACGACACCACACTGACCACAGTGACCCTTCAACACAATGACTCCACACTGACCACAGTGATACTTCAACACGGCTCCACACTGACCACAGTGACCCTTCAACACAACGACTCCACACTGACCACACTGACCCTTCAACGCAAAGACTTCACACTGACATCACTGACCCTTCAGCACAACGACTCCACACCGACCACACTGACCCTTCAACCCAACGACTCCACACTGACATCACTGACCCTTCAACACAACAACTCCACACTGACCACAGTGACAGTTCAAGACAAAGACTCCACACTGACCACAGTGACCAATTATCACAACAACTCCACACTGACCACAGTGACCCTTCACACGACTCCACACTGAAAACAGTGAACTTCAACACGACGACCCCACCCAGACCACAGTGATCCTTCAACACAAAGACTCCTCACTGACCACAGTGACCCTACCCACGACCCCACACTGACCACAGTGACCCTTCAACACAACGACACCACACTGACCAGAGTGAACTTCAAAACAACGACTCCACACTGACCACAGTGACCCTTCAACACAATGACTCCACACTGACCACAGTGATACTTCAACACGGCTCCACACTGACCACAGTGACCCTTCAACAGAACGACTCCACACTGACCACACTGACCCTTCAACGCAAAGACTTCACACTGACCACAGTGACCCTTCAACACAAAGACTCCACACTGACCACAGTGACTCTTCAACACGACACCACACTGACCACAGTGACCCTTCAACACAATGACTCCACACTGACCACAGTGATACTTCAACACGGCTCCACACTGACCACAGTGACCCTTCAACACAACGACTCCACACTGACCACACTGACCCTTCAACACAAAGACTTCACACTGACCACAGTGACCCTTCAACACAACGACTCCACACTGACCAAAGTGACCCTTCAACACAATGACTCCACACTGACATCACTGACCCTTCAACCCAAGGACTCCACACTGACATCACTGACCCGTCAACACAACAACTCCACACTGACCACAGTGACTCTTCAACACAATGACTCCACACTGACCACAGTGATACTTCAACACGGCTCCACACTGACCACAGTGACCCTTCAACACAACGACTCCACACTGACCACACTGACCCTTCAACGCAAAGACTTCACACTGACATCACTGACCCTTCAGCACAACGACTCCACACCGACCACACTGACCCTTCAACCCAACGACTCCACACTGACATCACTGACCCTTCAACACAACAACTCCACACTGACCACAGTGACAGTTCAAGACAAAGACTCCACACTGACCACAGTGACCAATTATCACAACAACTCCACACTGACCACAGTGACCCTTCACACGACTCCACACTGAAAACAGTGAACTTCAACACGACGACCCCACACAGACCACAGTGATCCTTCAACACAAAGACTCCTCACTGACCACAGTGACCCTACCCACGACCCCACACTGACCACAGTGACTCTTCAACACGACACCACACTGACCACAGTGACCCTTCAACACAATGACTCCACACTGACCACAGTGATACTTCAACACGGCTCCACTCTGACCACAGTGACCCTTCAACACAACGACTCCACACTGACCACACTGACCCTTCAACACAACGACTCCACACTGACCAAAGTGACCCTTCAACACAATGACTCCACACTGACATCACTGACCCTTCAACCCAAGGACTCCACACTGACATCACTGACCCGTCAACACAACAACTCCACACTGACCACAGTGACTCTTCAACACAATGACTCCACACTGACCACAGTGATACTTCAACACGGCTCCACACTGACCACAGTGACCCTTCAACACAACGACTCCACACTGACCACACTGACCCTTCAACGCAAAGACTTCACACTGACATCACTGACCCTTCAGCACAACGACTCCACACCGACCACACTGACCCTTCAACCCAACGTCTCCACACTGACATCACTGACCCTTCAACACAACAACTCCACACTGACCACAGTGACAGTTCAAGACAAAGACTCCACACTGACCACAGTGACCAATTATCACAACAACTCCACACTGACCACAGTGACCCTTCACACGACTCCACACTGAAAACAGTGAACTTCAACACGACGACCCCACACAGACCACAGTGATCCTTCAACACAAAGACTCCTCACTGACCACAGTGACCCTACCCACGACCCCACACTGACCACAGTGACCCTTCAACACAACGACACCACACTGACCAGAGTGAACTTCAAAACAACGACTCCACACTGACCACAGTGACCCTTCAACACAATGACTCCACACTGACCACACTGACCCTTCAACGCAAAGACTTCACACTGACCACAGTGACCCTTCAACACAAAGACTCCACACTGACCACAGTGACTCTTCAACACGACACCACACTGACCACAGTGACCCTTCAACACAACGAATCCACACTGACCCTTCAACACAACAACTCCACACTGACCACAGTGACCCTTCAGCACAATGACTCCACACTGACCACAGTGACCCTTCACACGACTCCACACTGAAAACAGTGAACTTCAACACGACGACCCCACACTGACCACAGAGACCCTTCAACACAAAGACTCCACACTGACCACAGTGACCCTACCCACGACCCCACACTGACCACAGTGACCCTACCTACGACCCCACACTGACCACAGTGACCCTACCTACGACCCCACACTGACCACAGTGACCCTTCAACACAACGACAACACACTGACCAGAGTGAACTTCAAAACAATGACTCCACAATGACCACAGTGACCCTTCAACACAACGAATCCACACTGATAACAGAAACCATTCAACACAATGACTCCACACTGACCAGAGTAAACTTCAAAACAATGACTCCACACTGACCACAGTGACCCTTCAACTCAACGACTCCACACTGACCACAGTGACCCTTCAACACAACGACTCAACACTGACCACAGTGACCCTTCAACACAACAGCTCCTCACTGACCACAGTGACTCTTCAACACAAAGACTCCAAAGTGACCACAGTGACCCTTCAACAGAACGTCTCCACACTGACCACACTGACCATTCAACACAAAGACTCCACACTGACCACAGTGACTATTCAACACGACACCACACTGACCACAGCGACCCTTCAACACAATGACTCCACACTGACCACAGTGACAGTTCAAGACAACGACTCCACACTGACCACAGTGACCCATCATCACAACAACTCCACACTGACCACAGTGACACTTCAGCACAATGACTCCACACTGACCACAGTGACCCTTCACACGACTCCACACTGAAAACAGTGAACTTCAACACGATGACTCCACACTGACCACAGTGACCCTTCAACACAAAGACTCCACACTGACCACAGTGACCCTACACACGACCCCACACTGACCACAGTGACCCTTCAACACAACGACAACACACTGACCACAGTGACCCTTCAACACAACGAATCCACACTGACCACAGAGACCCTTCAACACAACAGCTCCACACTGACCACAGTGACACCTCAACACAACGACTCCACACTGACCACAGTGACCCTTCAACACAACGACTCCACACTGACCACAGTGACCCTTCAACACAACAGCTCCACACTGACCACATTGACCCTTCAACACAACGACTCCACACTGACCACATTGACCCTTCAACACAACGACTCCACACTGACAAAAGTGACCCTTCAACACAACGACTCCACACTGACCACAGTGACCCTTCAACCCAACGACTCCACACTGACATCACTGACCCTTCAACACAAAGACTCCACACCGACCACACAGACCCTTCAACCCAACGACTCCACACTGACATCACTGACACTTCAACACAACAACTCCACACCGACCACACTGACCCTTCAACACAACGACTCCACACCGACCACAGTGACCCGTCAACACAACGTCTCCACACCGACCACACTGACCCTTCAACACAACGACTCCACACCGACCACAGTGACCCGTCAACACAACGACACCACACTGACCACAGTGACAGTTCAAGACAATGACTCCACACTGACCACAGTGACACATCATCACATCAACTCCACACTGACCACAGTGACCCTTCAGCACAATGAGTCCTCACTGACCACAGTGACCCTTCACACGACTCCACACTGAAAACAGTGAACTTCAACACAACGACAACACACTGACCAAGAGTGAACTTCAAAACAACGACTCCACACTGACCACAGTGACCCTTCAACACAACGAATCCACACTGATAACAGAAACCATTCAACACAACGACTCCACACTGACCACATTGACCCTTCAACACAACGACTCCACACTGACCACAGTGACCCTTCAACACAACAGCTCCACACTGACCACATTGACCCTTCAACACAACGACTTCACACTGACCACGGTGACACCTCAACACAATGACTCCACACTGACCACAGTGACTCTTCAACACGACACCACACTGACCACAGTGACCCTTCAACACAATGACTCCACACTGACCACAGTGATACTTCAACACGGCTCCACACTGACCACAGTGACCCTTCAACACAACGACTCCACACTGACCACACTGACCCTTCAACGCAAAGACTTCACACTGACATCACTGACCCTTCAGCACAACGACTCCACACCGACCACACTGACCCTTCAACCCAACGACTCCACACTGACATCACTGACCCTTCAACACAACAACTCCACACTGACCACAGTGACAGTTCAAGACAAAGACTCCACACTGACCACAGTGACCAATTATCTCAACAACTCCACACTGACCACAGTGACCCTTCACACGACTCCACACTGAAAACAGTGAACTTCAACACGACGACCCCACACAGACCACAGTGATCCTTCAACACAAAGACTCCTCACTGACCACAGTGACCCTACCCACGACCCCACACTGACCACAGTGACCCTTCAACACAACGACACCACACTGACCAGAGTGAACTTCAAAACAACGACTCCACACTGACCACAGTGACCCTTCAACACAATGACTCCACACTGACCACAGTGATACTTCAACACGGCTCCACACTGACCACAGTGACCCTTCAACACAACGACTCCACACTGACCACACTGACCCTTCAACGCAAAGACTTCACACTGACCACAGTGACCCTTCAACACAAAGACTCCACACTGACCACAGTGACTCTTCAACACGACACCACACTGACCACAGTGACCCTTCAACACAATGACTCCACACTGACCACAGTGATACTTCAACACGGCTCCACACTGACCACAGTGACCCTTCAACACAACGACTCCACACTGACCACACTGACCCTTCAACACAAAGACTTCACACTGACCACAGTGACCCTTCAACACAACGACTCCACACTGACCAAAGTGACCCTTCAACACAATGACTCCACACTGACATCACTGACCCTTCAACCCAAGGACTCCACACTGACATCACTGACCCGTCAACACAACAACTCCACACTGACCACAGTGACTCTTCAACACAATGACTCCACACTGACCACAGTGATACTTCAACACGGCTCCACACTGACCACAGTGACCCTTCAACACAACGACTCCACACTGACCACACTGACCCTTCAACGCAAAGACTTCACACTGACATCACTGACCCTTCAGCACAACGACTCCACACCGACCACACTGACCCTTCAACCCAACGACTCCACACTGACATCACTGACCCTTCAACACAACAACTCCACACTGACCACAGTGACAGTTCAAGACAAAGACTCCACACTGACCACAGTGACCAATTATCACAACAACTCCACACTGACCACAGTGACCCTTCACACGACTCCACACTGAAAACAGTGAACTTCAACACGACGACCCCACACAGACCACAGTGATCCTTCAACACAAAGACTCCTCACTGACCACAGTGACCCTACCCACGACCCCACACTGACCACAGTGACCCTTCAACACAACGACACCACACTGACCAGAGTGAACTTCAAAACAACGACTCCACACTGACCACAGTGACCCTTCAACACAATGACTCCACACTGACCACACTGACCCTTCAACGCAAAGACTTCACACTGACCACAGTGACCCTTCAACACAAAGACTCCACACTGACCACAGTGACTCTTCAACACGACACCACACTGACCACAGTGACCCTTCAACACAACGAATCCACACTGACCCTTCAACACAATGACTTCACACTAACCACAGTGACCCTTCAACAGAATGACTCCACACTGACAACAGTGACTCTTCAACACGACACCACACTGACCACAGTGACCCTTCAACACAATGACTCCACACTGACCACAGTGATACTTCAACACGGCTCCACACTGACCACAGTGACCCTTCAACACAACGACTCCACACTGACCACAGTGACCCTTCAACACAAAGACTTCACACTGACCACAGTGACCCTTCAACACAACGACTCCACACTGACCACACTGACCCTTCAATACAACGACTCCACACTGACCAAAGTGACCCTTCAACACAATGACTCCACACTGACATCACTGACCCTTCAACCCAACGACTGCACACTGACCACAGTGACCCTTCAACCCAACGACTCCACACTGGCATCACTGACCCTTCAACACAACAACTCCACACTGACCACAGTGACAGTTCAAGACAAAGACTCCACACTGACCACAGTGACCGATCATCACAACAACTCCACACTGACCACAGTGACCCTTCAACACGACTCCACACTGACCACACTGACCCTTCAGCACAATGACTCCACACTGACCACAGTGACCCTTCACACGACTCCACACTGAAAACAGTGAACTTCAACACGACGAACCCACTCTGACCACAGTGACCCTTCAACACAAAGACTCCACACTGACCACAGTGACCCTTCAACACAATGACACCACACTGACCACAGTGACCCTTCAACACAATGACACCACACTGACCACAGTGACCCTTCAACACAATGACACCACACTGACCACAGTGACCCTTCAACACAATGACACCACACTGACCACAGTGACCCTTCAACACAATGACTCCACACTAACCACAGTGACACTACAACACAACGACAAAACACTGACCACAGTGACCCGTCAACATGACACCACACTGACCACACTGACCCTTCAACACAACGACTCCACACCAACCACAGTGACCCTTCAACACAACGACTCCACACTGACCACAGTGACCCTTCAACACGACTCCACACTGACCACAGTGACCCTTCACACGACTCCACACTGAAAACAGTGAACTTCAACACGACGAACCCACACTGACCACAGTGACCCTTCAACACAAAGACTCCACACTGACCACAGTGACCCTTCAACACAACGACTTCACACTGACCACAGTGACACCACAACACAACGACTCCACACTGACTACAGTGACCCTTCAACACAACGACAACACACTGACCAGAGTGAACTTCAAAACAATGACTCCACACTGACCACAGTGACCCTTCAGCACAACGACTCCACACTTGACCACAGTGACCCTTCACACAACAACTCCACACTGAAAACAGTGAACTTCAACACGACGACCCCACACTGACCACAGTGACCCTTCAACACAAAGACTCCACACTGACCACAGTGACCCTACCCACGACCCCACACTGACCACAGTGACCCTACCCACGACCCCACACTGACCACAGTGACCCTTCAACACAACGAATCCACACTGAAAACAAAAAACATTCAACACAAAGTCTTCACACTGACCACACTGACCCTTCAACAGAACGACTCAACACCGACCAAAGTGACCCTTCAACACAACAACTCCATACTGACCACGGTGAACTTCAACAACACAGCTACACACTGACCACAGTGAACTTCAACACAACGAATCCACACTGAACACAAAAACCATTCAACACAACGACTCCATACTGACCACAGAGACTCGTCAACACAGACACCACAGTAAACACAATAACCCATCAACACAATGACTACACACTGACCACTGTGACCCTATAACACAAAGACTCCAATCTAACCACAGTGACCCTTCAACACAACAACTCCACACTGGCCACAGTGACCCTTCAACACAACGACTCCAGACTGACCACAGTGACCCGTCAACACAACGACACCACACTGACCAAAGTGATCCTTCAACACAACGACTCCACACTGACCACAGTGACCCGTCAACACAATGACACCACACTGACCACAGTGACCCTTCAACACAATGACACCACACTGACCACAGTGACCCTTCAACACAATGACACCACACTGACCACAGTGACCCTTCAACACAATGACTCCACACTAACCACAGTGACACTACAACACAACGACAACACACTGACCACAGTGACCCGTCAACATGACCCCACACTGACCACACGGACCCTTCAACATAACGACTCCACACCGACCACAGTGATCCTTCAAAACAACGACTCAACACTGACCACAGTGACCCTTCAAACAACGACTCCACACTGAAAACTGTGAACTTCAACACGACGACCCCACATTGACCAGAGTGACCCGTCAACACAAAGACTCCACACTGACCACAGAGACCCTTCAACACATCGACTCCACACTGACCACACTGACCCTTCAACACAAAGACTTCACACTGACCACTGTGACCCTTCAACAGAATGTCTCCACACAGACCACACTGACCCTTCAACACAACGACTCCACACAGACCACAGTGACCCTTCAACAGAACGACTCAACACCGACCAAAGTGACCCATCAACACAACGACTCCATACTGACCACGGTGAACTTCAACACAACAGCTACACACTGACCACAGTGAACTTCAACACAACGAATCCACACTGAACACAAACACCATTCAACACAACGACTCCACACTGACCACAGAGACCCGTCAACACAGACACCACAGTAACCACAATGACCCATCAACACAACGACTCCACACTGACCACAGTGACCCTTCAACACAATGACTACACACTGACCACTGTGACCCTTTAACACAAAGACTCCAATCTAACCACAGTGACCCTTCAACACAACGACTCCAGACTGACCACAGTGACCCGTCAACACAATGACACCACACTGACCACAGTGACCCTTCAACACAATGACTGCACACTAACCACAGTGACACTACAACACAACGACAATACACTGACCACAGTGACCCGTCAACATGACACCACACTGACCACACTGACCCTTCAACACAACGACTCCACAGTGACCACAGAGACCCTTCAAAACAACGACTCAATACTGACCACAGTGACCCTTCACACAACGACTCCACAGTGAAAACTGTGAACTTCAACACGACGACCCCACACTGACCAGAGGGACCCTTCAACACAACGACTCCACACTGACCCTTCAACACAAAGACTTCACACTGACCACAGTGACCCTTCAACAGAAAGACTCAACATCGACCAAAGTGACCCTTCAACACAACGACTCCATACTGACCACGGTGAATTTCAACACAACAGCTACACACTGACCACAGTGACAGTTCAAGACAACGACTCCACACTGACCACAGTGACCCTTCAACAGAAAGATTCAACACCGACCAAAGTGACCCATCAACACAACGACTCCATACTGACCACGGTGAACTTCAACACAACAGCTACACACTGACCACAGTGAACTTCAACACAACGAATCCACACTGAACACAAACACCATTCAACACAACGACTCCACACTGACCACAGAGACCCGTCAACACAGACACCACAGTAACCACAATGACCCATCAACACAACGACTCCACACTGACCACAGTGACCCTTCAACACAATGACTACACACTGACCACTGTGACCCTTTAACACAAAGACTCCAATCTAACCACAGTGACCCTTCAACACAACGACTCCAGACTGACCACAGTGACCCTTCAACACAATGACTGCACACTAACCACAGTGACACTACAACACAACGACAATACACTGACCACAGTGACCCGTCAACATGACACCACACTGACCACACTGACCCTTCAACACAACGACTCCACAGTGACCACAGAGACCCTTCAAAACAACGACTCAATACTGACCACAGTGACCCTTCACACAACGACTCCACAGTGAAAACTGTGAACTTCAACACGACGACCCCACACTGACCAGAGTGACCCTTCAACACAACGACTCCACACTGACCCTTCAACACAAAGACTTCACACTGACCACAGTGACCCTTCAACAGAAAGACTCAACATCGACCAAAGTGACCCTTCAACACAACGACTCCATACTGACCACGGTGAATTTCAACACAACAGCTACACACTGACCACAGTGACAGTTCAAGACAACGACTCCACACTGACCACAGTGACCCTTCAGCACAATGACTCCACACTGACCACAGTGACCCTACCCACGACCCCACACTGACCACAGTGACCCTTCAACACAACGACAACACACTGACCAGAGTGAACTTCAAAACAACGACTCCACACTGACCACAGTGACCCTTCAACACAACGAATCCACACTGATAACAGAAACCATTCAACACAATGACTCCACACTGACCACAGAGACCCTTCGACACAACGACTCCACACTGACCACATTGACCCTTCAACACAACGACTTCACACTGACCACGGTGACACCTCAACACAATGACTCCACACTGACCACAGTGACTCTTCAACACGACACCACACTGACCACAGTGACCCTTCAACACAATGACTCCACACTGACCACAGTGATACTTCAACACGGCTCCACACTGACCACAGTGACCCTTCAACACAACGACTCCACACTGACCACACTGACCCTTCAATACAACGACTCCACACTGACCAAAGTGACCCTTCAACACAATGACTCCACACTGACCACAGTGACCCTTCAACCCAATGACTCCACACTGACATCACTGACCCTTCAGCACAACGACTCCACACCGACCACACTGACCCTTCAACCCAACGACTCCACACTGACATCACTGACCCTTCTTCACAACAACTCCACACTGACCACAGTGACCCTTCACACGACTCCACACTGAAAACAGTGAACTTCAACACGACGACCCCACACAGACCACAGTGATCCTTCAACACAAAGACTCCACACTGACCACAGTGACCCTACCCACGACCCCACACTGACCACAGTGACCCTTCAACACAACGACACCACACTGACCAGAGTGAACTTCAAAACAACGACTCCACACTGACCACAGTGACCCTTCAACACAATGACTCCACACTGACCACACTGACCCTTCACACGACTCCACACTGAAAACAGTGAACTTCAACACGACGACCCCACACTGACCACAGTGACCCTTCAACACAAAGACTCCACACTGAGCACAGAGACCCGTCAACACAAAGACTCCACACTGACCACAGTGACCCTACCCACGACCGAACACTGACCACAGTGACCCTTCAACACAACGTATCCACACTGATAACAGAAACCATTCAACACAATGACTCCACACTGACCACAGAGACCCTTCAACACAACGACTCCACACTGACCACAGTGACCCTTCAACTCAATGACTCCACACTGACCACAGTGACCCTTCAACACAATGACTCAACACTGACCACAGTGACCCTTCAACACAACAGCTCCTCACTGACCACAGTGACTCTTCAACACAAAGACTCCAAAGTGACCACAGTGACCCTACCCACGACCCCACACTGACCACAGTGACCCTTCAACACAACGACAACTCACTGACCAGAGTGAACTTCAAAACAACGACTCCACACTGACCACAGTGACCCTTCAACACAACGTATCCACACTGATAACAGAAACCATTCAACACAATGACTCCACACTGACCACAGAGACCCTTCAACACAACGACTCCACACTGACCACAGTGACCCTTCAACTCAATGACTCCACACTGACCACAGTGACCCTTCAACACAATGACTCAACACTGACCACAGTGACCCTTCAACACAACAGCTCCTCACTGACCACAGTGACTCTTCAGCACAAAGACTCCAAAGTGACCACAGTGACCCTACCCACGACCCCACACTGACCACAGTGACCCTTCAACACAATGACACCACACTGACCACAGTGACCCTTCAACACAATGACCCCACACTGACCACAGTGACCCTTCAACACAATGACACCACACTGACCACAGTGACCCTTCAACACAATGACCCCACACTGACCACAGTGACCCTTCAACACAATGACACCACACTGACCACAGTGACCCTTCAACACAATGACACCACACTGACCACAGTGACCCTTCAACACAATGACTGCACACTAACCACAGTGACCCTTCAACACAACGACTCCAGACTGACCACAGTGACCCGTCAACACAACGACTCCACACTGACCAAAGTGATCCTTCAACACAACGACTCCACACTGACCACAGTGACCCGTCAACACAATGACACCACACTGACCACAGTGACCCTTCAACACAATGACTCCACACTAACCACAGTGACACTACAACACAACGACAACACACTGACCACAGTGACCCGTCAACATGACCCCACACTGACCACACGGACCCTTCAACACAGCGACTCCACACTGACCACAGTGAACTTCAACACAATGAATCCACACTGAACACAGAAACCATTCAACACAACTACTCCACACTGACCACCGAGACCCGTCAACACAGACACCACAGTAACCACAATGACCCTTCAACACAACGACCCCACACTGAACACAGTGACCCGTCAACACAACGACACCACACTAAACACACAGACCCTTCAACACAACGACTCCACACTGACCACAGTGACCCTTCACACGACTCCACACTGAAAACAGTGAACTTCAACACTAGGACCCCACAATGACCACAGTGACCCTTCAACACAAAGACTCCACACTGACCACAGTGACCCTACCCACGCCCCACACTGACCACAGTGACCCTACCCACGACCGAACACTGACCACAGTGACCCTTCAACACAACAAATCCACACTGAAAACAGAAACCATTCAACACAATGACACCACACTGACCACAGAGACCCTTCAACACAACGACTCAACACTGACCACATTGACTCTTCAACACAAAGACTCCAAAGAGACCACAGTGACGCTTCAACACAGCGACTCCACACTGACCACAGTGAACTTCAACACTATGAATCAACACTGAACACAGAAACCATTCAACACAACGACTCCACACTGACCACAGAGACCCGTCAACACAGACACCACAGTAACCATAATGTCCCATCAACACAACGACTCCACACTGACCACAGTGACCCTTCAACACAAAGACTCCAAACTAACCACAGTGACCCTTCAACACAAAAACTCAACACTGACCACAGTGACCCTACCCACGACCCCACACTGACCACAGTGACCCTTCAACACAACGACTCCACACTGACCACAGTGATCCTTCACACAAAGACTCCAAACTAACCACAGTGACCCTTCAACACAAAGACTCCACACTGACCACAGTGACCCTTCAACACGATGACCCCACACTGACCACAGTGACCCTTCAACACAAAGACTCCACACTGACCACAGTGACCCTACCCACGACCCCACACTGACCACAGTGACCCTTCAACACAACGACTCCACACTGACCACAGTGACCCTTCGCACAACGACTCCACACTGAAAACAGTGAACCTCAACACGACGACCACACACTGACCAGAGTGAACTTCAAAACAACGAGCCACACTGACCACAGTGACCCTTCAACACAACGATTCCACACTGAAAACAAAAACCATTCAACACAATGACTCCACACTGACCACAGAGACCCTTCAACACAACGACTCCACACTTACCACACTGACGCTTCAACACAACGACTCCACACTGACCACAGTGACCCTTCAACAGAAAGACTCAACACCGACCAAAGTGACCCTTCAATACAACGACTCCATACTGACCACGGTGAACTTCAACACAACAGCTACACACTGACCACAGTGACCCTTCAAAACAACGACTCCAAAGTGACCACAGTGACCCTTCAACACAACGACTCCACACTGACCACAGTGAACTTCAACACAACGAATCCACACTGAACACAGAAACCATTCAACACAACGACTCCACACTGACCACAGTGAACTTCAACACAACGACTCCACACTGACCACAGTGAACTTCAACACAATGACTCCACACTGACCACAGAGACCCGTCAACACAGACACCTCAGTAACCACAATGACCCTTCAACACAACGACTCCACACTGACCACAGTGACCCTTCACACGACTCCACACTGAAAACAGTGAACTTCAACACGAGGAACCCACACTGACCACAGTGACCGTTCAACACAAAGACTCCACACTAACCACAGTCACCCTACCCATGACCCCACACTGACCACAGTGACCCTTCAACACAACGAATCCACACTGAAAACAGTGAACCTCAACACTATGAATCAACACTGAACACAGAAACCATTCAACACAACGACTCCACACTGACCACAGTGAACTTCAACAGAATGACTCCACACTGACCACAGTGAACTACAACACTATGAATCAACACTGAACACAGAAACCATTCAACACAACGACTCCACACTGACCACAGTGACCCTTCAGCACAATGACTACACACTGACCACTGTGACCCTTTAACACAAAGACTCCAAACTAACCACAGAGACCCTTCAACACAACAACTCCACACTGGCCACAGTGACCCTTCAACAGAATGACTCAACAACGACCAAAGTGACCCTTCAACACAACGACTCCATACTGACCACGGTGAACTTCAACACAACAGCTACACACTGACCACAGTGAACTTCAACACAACGAATCCACACTGAACACAGAAACCATTCAACACAACAACTCCACACTGACCACAGAGACCTGTCAACACAGACACCACTGTAACCACAATGACCCATCAACACAATGACACCACACTGACCACAGTGACCCTTCAACACAATGACTCCACACTAACCACAGAGACACTACAACACAACGACACCACACTGACCACAGTGACCCGTCAACACGACACCACACTGACCACACTAACCCTTCAACACAACGACTCCACACTGACCACAGTGACCCTACCCACGACCCAACACTGACCACAGTGACCCTTCAACACAACAAATCCACACTGAAAACAGAAACCATTCAACACAATGACACCACACTGACCACAGAGACCCTTCAACACAACGACTCAACACTGACCACATTGACTCTTCAACACAAAGACTCCAAAGAGACCACAGTGACGCTTCAACACAGCGACTCCACACTGACCACAGTGAACTTCAACACTATGAATCAACACTGAACACAGAAACCATTCAACACAACGACTCCACACTGACCACAGTGACCCTTCAACACAATGACACCACACTGACCACAGTGACCCTTCAACACAATGACACCACACTGACCACAGTGACCCTTCAACACAATGACTGCACACTAACCACAGTGACCCTTCAACACAACGACTCCAGACTGACCACAGTGACCCGTCAACACAACGACTCCACACTGACCAAAGTGATCCTTCAACACAATGACTCCACACTAACCACAGTGACACTACAACACAACGACAACACACTGACCACAGTGACCCGTCAACATGACCCCACACTGACCACACGGACCCTTCAACACAACGACTCCACACTGACCACAGTGAACTTCAACACAATGAATCCACACTGAACACAGAAACCATTCAACACAACGACTCCACACTGACCACCGAGACCCGTCAACACAGACACCACAGTAACCACAATGACCCTTCAACACAACGACCCCACACTGAACACAGTGACCCGTCAACACAACGACACCACACTAAACACACAGACCCTTCAACACAACGACTCCACACTGACCACAGTGACCCTTCACACGACTCCACACTGAAAACAGTGAACTTCAACACTAGGACCCCACAATGACCACAGTGACCCTTCAACACAAAGACTCCACACTGACCACAGTGACCCTACCCACGCCCCACACTGACCACAGTGACCCTACCCACGACCGAACACTGACCACAGTGACCCTTCAACACAACAAATCCACACTGAAAACAGAAACCATTCAACACAATGACACCACACTGACCACAGAGACCCTTCAACACAACGACTCAACACTGACCACATTGACTCTTCAACACAAAGACTCCAAAGAGACCACAGTGACGCTTCAACACAGCGACTCCACACTGACCACAGTGAACTTCAACACTATGAATCAACACTGAACACAGAAACCATTCAACACAACGACTCCACACTGACCACAGAGACCCGTCAACACAGACACCACAGTAACCATAATGTCCCATCAACACAACGACTCCACACTGACCACAGTGACCCTTCAACACAAAGACTCCAAACTAACCACAGTGACCCTTCAACACAAAAACTCAACACTGACCACAGTGACCCTACCCACGACCCCACACTGACCACAGTGACCCTTCAACACAACGACTCCACACTGACCACAGTGATCCTTCACACAAAGACTCCAAACTAACCACAGTGACCCTTCAACACAAAGACTCCACACTGACCACAGTGACCCTTCAACACGATGACCCCACACTGACCACAGTGACCCTTCAACACAAAGACTCCACACTGACCACAGTGACCCTACCCACGACCCCACACTGACCACAGTGACCCTTCAACACAACGACTCCACACTGACCACAGTGACCCTTCGCACAACGACTCCACACTGAAAACAGTGAACCTCAACACGACGACCACACACTGACCAGAGTGAACTTCAAAACAACGAGCCACACTGACCACAGTGACCCTTCAACACAACGATTCCACACTGAAAACAAAAACCATTCAACACAATGACTCCACACTGACCACAGAGACCCTTCAACACAACGACTCCACACTTACCACACTGACGCTTCAACACAACGACTCCACACTGACCACAGTGACCCTTCAACAGAAAGACTCAACACCGACCAAAGTGACCCTTCAATACAACGACTCCATACTGACCACGGTGAACTTCAACACAACAGCTACACACTGACCACAGTGACCCTTCAAAACAACGACTCCAAAGTGACCACAGTGACCCTTCAACACAACGACTCCACACTGACCACAGTGAACTTCAACACAACGAATCCACACTGAACACAGAAACCATTCAACACAACGACTCCACACTGACCACAGTGAACTTCAACACAACGACTCCACACTGACCACAGTGAACTTCAACACAATGACTCCACACTGACCACAGAGACCCGTCAACACAGACACCTCAGTAACCACAATGACCCTTCAACACAACGACTCCACACTGACCACAGTGACCCTTCACACGACTCCACACTGAAAACAGTGAACTTCAACACGAGGAACCCACACTGACCACAGTGACCGTTCAACACAAAGACTCCACACTAACCACAGTCACCCTACCCATGACCCCACACTGACCACAGTGACCCTTCAACACAACGAATCCACACTGAAAACAGTGAACCTCAACACTATGAATCAACACTGAACACAGAAACCATTCAACACAACGACTCCACACTGACCACAGTGAACTTCAACAGAATGACTCCACACTGACCACAGTGAACTACAACACTATGAATCAACACTGAACACAGAAACCATTCAACACAACGACTCCACACTGACCACAGTGACCCTTCAGCACAATGACTACACACTGACCACTGTGACCCTTTAACACAAAGACTCCAAACTAACCACAGAGACCCTTCAACACAACAACTCCACACTGGCCACAGTGACCCTTCAACAGAATGACTCAACAACGACCAAAGTGACCCTTCAACACAACGACTCCATACTGACCACGGTGAACTTCAACACAACAGCTACACACTGACCACAGTGAACTTCAACACAACGAATCCACACTGAACACAGAAACCATTCAACACAACAACTCCACACTGACCACAGAGACCTGTCAACACAGACACCACTGTAACCACAATGACCCATCAACACAATGACACCACACTGACCACAGTGACCCTTCAACACAATGACTCCACACTAACCACAGAGACACTACAACACAACGACACCACACTGACCACAGTGACCCGTCAACACGACACCACACTGACCACACTAACCCTTCAACACAACGACTCCACACTGACCACAGTGACCCTACCCACGACCCAACACTGACCACAGTGACCCTTCAACACAACAAATCCACACTGAAAACAGAAACCATTCAACACAATGACACCACACTGACCACAGAGACCCTTCAACACAACGACTCAACACTGACCACATTGACTCTTCAACACAAAGACTCCAAAGAGACCACAGTGACGCTTCAACACAGCGACTCCACACTGACCACAGTGAACTTCAACACTATGAATCAACACTGAACACAGAAACCATTCAACACAACGACTCCACACTGACCACAGTGACCCTTCAACACAATGACACCACACTGACCACAGTGACCCTTCAACACAATGACACCACACTGACCACAGTGACCCTTCAACACAATGACTGCACACTAACCACAGTGACCCTTCAACACAACGACTCCAGACTGACCACAGTGACCCGTCAACACAACGACTCCACACTGACCAAAGTGATCCTTCAACACAATGACTCCACACTAACCACAGTGACACTACAACACAACGACAACACACTGACCACAGTGACCCGTCAACATGACCCCACACTGACCACACGGACCCTTCAACACAACGACTCCACACTGACCACAGTGAACTTCAACACAATGAATCCACACTGAACACAGAAACCATTCAACACAACGACTCCACACTGACCACCGAGACCCGTCAACACAGACACCACAGTAACCACAATGACCCTTCAACACAACGACCCCACACTGAACACAGTGACCCGTCAACACAACGACACCACACTAAACACACAGACCCTTCAACACAACGACTCCACACTGACCACAGTGACCCTTCACACGACTCCACACTGAAAACAGTGAACTTCAACACTAGGACCCCACAATGACCACAGTGACCCTTCAACACAAAGACTCCACACTGACCACAGTGACCCTACCCACGCCCCACACTGACCACAGTGACCCTACCCACGACCGAACACTGACCACAGTGACCCTTCAACACAACAAATCCACACTGAAAACAGAAACCATTCAACACAATGACACCACACTGACCACAGAGACCCTTCAACACAACGACTCAACACTGACCACATTGACTCTTCAACACAAAGACTCCAAAGAGACCACAGTGACGCTTCAACACAGCGACTCCACACTGACCACAGTGAACTTCAACACTATGAATCAACACTGAACACAGAAACCATTCAACACAACGACTCCACACTGACCACAGAGACCCGTCAACACAGACACCACAGTAACCATAATGACCCATCAACACAACGACTCCACACTGACCACAGTGACCCTTCAACACAAAGACTCCAAACTAACCACAGTGACCCTTCAACACAAAGACTCCACACTGACCACAGTGACCCTACCCACGACCCCACACTGACCACAGTGACCCTTCAACACAACGACTCCACACTGACCACAGTGACCCTTCACACAAAGACTCCAAACTAACCACAGTGACCCTTCAACACAAAGACTCCACACTGACCACAGTGACCCTTCAACACGATGACCCCACACTGACCACAGTGACCCTTCAACACAAAGACTCCACACTGACCACAGTGACCCTACCCACGACCCCACACTGACCACAGTGACCCTTCAACACAACGACTCCACACTGACCACAGTGACCCTTCACACAAAGACTCCAAACTAACCACAGTGACCCTTCAACACAAAGACTCCACACTGACCACAGTGACCCTTCAACACAACGACTCCACACTGACCACAGTGACCCTTCACACAAAGACTCCAAACTAACCACAGTGACCCTTCAACACAAAGACTCCACACTGACCACAGTGACCCTTCAACACGATGACCCCACACTGACCACAGTGACCCTTCAACACAAAGACTCCACACTGACCACAGTGACCCTTCAACCCAATTACACCACACTGACCACAGTGACCCTACAACACAACGACTCCACACTGACCACAGTGACCCTACAACACAACGACTCCACACTGACCACAGTGACCCTTCACACAACGACTCCACACTGAAAACAGTGAACTTCAACACGACGACCACACACTGACCAGAGTGAACTTCAAAACAACGAGCCACACTGACCACAGTGACCCTTCAACACAACGAATCCACACTGAATACAAAAACCATTCAACACAATGACTCCACACTGACCACAGAGACCCTTCAACACATCGACTCCACACTTACCACACTGACGCTTCAACACAACGACTCCACACTGACCACAGTGACCCTTCAACAGAAAGACTCAACACCGACCAAAGTGACCCTTCAATACAACGACTCCATACTGACCACGGTGAACTTCAACACAACAGCTACACACTGACCACAGTGACCCTTCAAAACAACGACTCCAAAGTGACCACAGTGACCCTTCAACACAACGACTCCACACTGACCACAGTGAACTTCAACACAACGAATCCACACTGAACACAGAAACCATTCAACACAACGACTCCACACTGACCACAGTGAACTTCAACACAACGACTCCACACTGACCACAGTGAACTTCAACACAACGACTCCACACTGACCACAGTGAACTTCAACACAATGACTCCACACTGACCACAGAGACCCGTCAACACAGACACCTCAGTAACCACAATGACCCTTCAACACAACGACTCCACACTGACCACAGTGACCCTTCACACGACTCCACACTGAAAACAGTGAACTTCAACACGAGGAACCCACACTGACCACAGTGACCGTTCAACACAAAGACTCCACACTAACCACAGTCACCCTACCCATGACCCCACACTGACCACAGTGACCCTTCAACACAACGAATCCACACTGAAAACAGTGAACCTCAACACTATGAATCAACACTGAACACAGAAACCATTCAACACAACGACTCCACACTGACCACAGTGAACTTCAACAGAATGACTCCACACTGACCACAGTGAACTACAACACTATGAATCAACACTGAACACAGAAACCATTCAACACAACGACTCCACACTGACCACAGTGACCCTTCAGCACAATGACTACACACTGACCACTGTGACCCTTTAACACAAAGACTCCAAACTAACCACAGAGACCCTTCAACACAACAACTCCACACTGGCCACAGTGACCCTTCAACAGAATGACTCAACAACGACCAAAGTGACCCTTCAACACAACGACTCCATACTGACCACGGTGAACTTCAACACAACAGCTACACACTGACCACAGTGAACTTCAACACAACGAATCCACACTGAACACAGAAACCATTCAACACAACAACTCCACACTGACCACAGAGACCTGTCAACACAGACACCACTGTAACCACAATGACCCATCAACACAATGACACCACACTGACCACAGTGACCCTTCAACACAATGACTCCACACTAACCACAGAGACACTACAACACAACGACACCACACTGACCACAGTGACCCGTCAACACGACACCACACTGACCACACTAACCCTTCAACACAACGACTCCACACTGACCACAGTGACCCTACCCACGACCCAACACTGACCACAGTGACCCTTCAACACAACAAATCCACACTGAAAACAGAAACCATTCAACACAATGACACCACACTGACCACAGAGACCCTTCAACACAACGACTCAACACTGACCACATTGACTCTTCAACACAAAGACTCCAAAGAGACCACAGTGACGCTTCAACACAGCGACTCCACACTGACCACAGTGAACTTCAACACAACGACTCCACACTGACCACAGTGAACTTCAACACAATGACTCCACACTGACCACAGAGACCCGTCAACACAGACACCTCAGTAACCACAATGACCCTTCAACACAACGACTCCACACTGACCACAGTGACCCTTCACACGACTCCACACTGAAAACAGTGAACTTCAACACGAGGAACCCACACTGACCACAGTGACCGTTCAACACAAAGACTCCACACTAACCACAGTCACCCTACCCATGACCCCACACTGACCACAGTGACCCTTCAACACAACGAATCCACACTGAAAACAGTGAACCTCAACACTATGAATCAACACTGAACACAGAAACCATTCAACACAACGACTCCAGACTGACCACAGTGAACTTCAACAGAATGACTCCACACTGACCACAGTGAACTACAACACTATGAATCAACACTGAACACAGAAACCATTCAACACAACGACTCCACACTGACCACAGTGACCCTTCAGCACAATGACTACACACTGACCACTGTGACCCTTTAACACAAAGACTCCAAACTAACCACAGAGACCCTTCAACACAACAACTCCACACTGGCCACAGTGACCCTTCAACAGAATGACTCAACAACGACCAAAGTGACCCTTCAACACAACGACTCCATACTGACCACGGTGAACTTCAACACAACAGCTACACACTGACCACAGTAAACTTCAACACAACGAATCCACACTGAACACAGAAATCATTCAACACAACAACTCCACACTGACCACAGAGACCTGTCAACACAGACACCACTGTAACCACAATGACCCATCAACACAATGACACCACACTGACCACAGTGACCCTTCAACACAATGACTCCACACTAACCACAGAGACACTACAACACAACGACACCACACTGACCACAGTGACCCGTCAACACGACACCACACTGACCACACTAACCCTTCAACACAACGACTCCACACTGACCACAGTGACCCTACCCACGACCCAACACTGACCACAGTGACCCTTCAACACAACAAATCCACACTGAAAACAGAAACCATTCAACACAATGACACCACACTGACCACAGAGACCCTTCAACACAACGACTCCACACTGACCACATTGACTCTTCAACACAAAGACTCCAAAGAGACCACAGTGACCCTTCAACACAACGACTCCATACTGACCACGGTGAACTTCAACACAACAGCTACACACTGACCACAGTGAACTTCAACACAACGAATCCACACTGAACACAGAAACCATTCAACACAACAACTCCACACTGACCACAGAGACCTGTCAACACAGACACCACTGTAACCACAATGACCCATCAACACAATGACACCACACTGACCACAGTGACCCTTCAACACAATGACTCCACACTAACCACAGAGACACTACAACACAACGACACCACACTGACCACAGTGACCCGTCAACACGACACCACACTGACCACACTGACCCTTCAACACAACGACTCCACACCGACCACAGTGATCCTTCAACACAAAGACTCCACACTGACCACAGTGACCCTTCAACACGATGACCCCACACTGACCACAGTGACCCTTCAACACAAAGACTCCACACTGACCACAGTGACCCTACCCACGACCCCACACTGACCACAGTGACCCTTCAACACAACGACTCCACACTGACCACAGTGACCCTTCGCACAACGACTCCACACTGAAAACAGTGAACCTCAACACGACGACCACACACTGACCAGAGTGAACTTCAAAACAACGAGCCACACTGACCACAGTATCCCTTCAACACAACGATTCCACACTGAAAACAAAAACCATTCAACACAATGACTCCACACTGACCACAGAGACCCTTCAACACAACGACTCCACACTTACCACACTGACGCTTCAACACAACGACTCCACACTGACCACAGTGACCCTTCAACAGAAAGACTCAACACCGACCAAAGTGACCCTTCAACACAACGACTCCATACTGACCACGGTGAACTTCAACACAACAGCTACACACTGACCACAGTGACCCTTCAAAACAACGACTCCAAAGTGACCACAGTGACCCTTCAACACAACGACTCCACACTGACCACAGTGAACTTCAACACAACGAATCCACACTGAACACAGAAACCATTCAACACAACGACTCCACACTGACCACAGTGACCCGTCAACACAATGACACCACACTGACCACAGTGACCCTTCAACACAATGACTCCACACTAACCACAGTGACACTACAACACAACGACAACACACTGACCACAGTGACCCGTCAACATGACCCCACACTGACCACACGGACCCTTCAACACAGCGACTCCACACTGACCACAGTGAACTTCAACACAATGAATCCACACTGAACACAGAAACCATTCAACACAACTACTCCACACTGACCACCGAGACCCGTCAACACAGACACCACAGTAACCACAATGACCCTTCAACACAACGACCCCACACTGAACACAGTGACCCGTCAACACAACGACACCACACTAAACACACAGACCCTTCAACACAACGACTCCACACTGACCACAGTGACCCTTCACACGACTCCACACTGAAAACAGTGAACTTCAACACTAGGACCCCACAATGACCACAGTGACCCTTCAACACAAAGACTCCACACTGACCACAGTGACCCTACCCACGCCCCACACTGACCACAGTGACCCTACCCACGACCGAACACTGACCACAGTGACCCTTCAACACAACAAATCCACACTGAAAACAGAAACCATTCAACACAATGACACCACACTGACCACAGAGACCCTTCAACACAACGACTCAACACTGACCACATTGACTCTTCAACACAAAGACTCCAAAGAGACCACAGTGACGCTTCAACACAGCGACTCCACACTGACCACAGTGAACTTCAACACTATGAATCAACACTGAACACAGAAACCATTCAACACAACGACTCCACACTGACCACAGAGACCCGTCAACACAGACACCACAGTAACCATAATGTCCCATCAACACAACGACTCCACACTGACCACAGTGACCCTTCAACACAAAGACTCCAAACTAACCACAGTGACCCTTCAACACAAAAACTCAACACTGACCACAGTGACCCTACCCACGACCCCACACTGACCACAGTGACCCTTCAACACAACGACTCCACACTGACCACAGTGATCCTTCACACAAAGACTCCAAACTAACCACAGTGACCCTTCAACACAAAGACTCCACACTGACCACAGTGACCCTTCAACACGATGACCCCACACTGACCACAGTGACCCTTCAACACAAAGACTCCACACTGACCACAGTGACCCTACCCACGACCCCACACTGACCACAGTGACCCTTCAACACAACGACTCCACACTGACCACAGTGACCCTTCGCACAACGACTCCACACTGAAAACAGTGAACCTCAACACGACGACCACACACTGACCAGAGTGAACTTCAAAACAACGAGCCACACTGACCACAGTGACCCTTCAACACAACGATTCCACACTGAAAACAAAAACCATTCAACACAATGACTCCACACTGACCACAGAGACCCTTCAACACAACGACTCCACACTTACCACACTGACGCTTCAACACAACGACTCCACACTGACCACAGTGACCCTTCAACAGAAAGACTCAACACCGACCAAAGTGACCCTTCAATACAACGACTCCATACTGACCACGGTGAACTTCAACACAACAGCTACACACTGACCACAGTGACCCTTCAAAACAACGACTCCAAAGTGACCACAGTGACCCTTCAACACAACGACTCCACACTGACCACAGTGAACTTCAACACAACGAATCCACACTGAACACAGAAACCATTCAACACAACGACTCCACACTGACCACAGTGAACTTCAACACAACGACTCCACACTGACCACAGTGAACTTCAACACAATGACTCCACACTGACCACAGAGACCCGTCAACACAGACACCTCAGTAACCACAATGACCCTTCAACACAACGACTCCACACTGACCACAGTGACCCTTCACACGACTCCACACTGAAAACAGTGAACTTCAACACGAGGAACCCACACTGACCACAGTGACCGTTCAACACAAAGACTCCACACTAACCACAGTCACCCTACCCATGACCCCACACTGACCACAGTGACCCTTCAACACAACGAATCCACACTGAAAACAGTGAACCTCAACACTATGAATCAACACTGAACACAGAAACCATTCAACACAACGACTCCACACTGACCACAGTGAACTTCAACAGAATGACTCCACACTGACCACAGTGAACTACAACACTATGAATCAACACTGAACACAGAAACCATTCAACACAACGACTCCACACTGACCACAGTGACCCTTCAGCACAATGACTACACACTGACCACTGTGACCCTTTAACACAAAGACTCCAAACTAACCACAGAGACCCTTCAACACAACAACTCCACACTGGCCACAGTGACCCTTCAACAGAATGACTCAACAACGACCAAAGTGACCCTTCAACACAACGACTCCATACTGACCACGGTGAACTTCAACACAACAGCTACACACTGACCACAGTGAACTTCAACACAACGAATCCACACTGAACACAGAAACCATTCAACACAACAACTCCACACTGACCACAGAGACCTGTCAACACAGACACCACTGTAACCACAATGACCCATCAACACAATGACACCACACTGACCACAGTGACCCTTCAACACAATGACTCCACACTAACCACAGAGACACTACAACACAACGACACCACACTGACCACAGTGACCCGTCAACACGACACCACACTGACCACACTAACCCTTCAACACAACGACTCCACACTGACCACAGTGACCCTACCCACGACCCAACACTGACCACAGTGACCCTTCAACACAACAAATCCACACTGAAAACAGAAACCATTCAACACAATGACACCACACTGACCACAGAGACCCTTCAACACAACGACTCAACACTGACCACATTGACTCTTCAACACAAAGACTCCAAAGAGACCACAGTGACGCTTCAACACAGCGACTCCACACTGACCACAGTGAACTTCAACACTATGAATCAACACTGAACACAGAAACCATTCAACACAACGACTCCACACTGACCACAGTGACCCTTCAACACAATGACACCACACTGACCACAGTGACCCTTCAACACAATGACACCACACTGACCACAGTGACCCTTCAACACAATGACTGCACACTAACCACAGTGACCCTTCAACACAACGACTCCAGACTGACCACAGTGACCCGTCAACACAACGACTCCACACTGACCAAAGTGATCCTTCAACACAATGACTCCACACTAACCACAGTGACACTACAACACAACGACAACACACTGACCACAGTGACCCGTCAACATGACCCCACACTGACCACACGGACCCTTCAACACAACGACTCCACACTGACCACAGTGAACTTCAACACAATGAATCCACACTGAACACAGAAACCATTCAACACAACGACTCCACACTGACCACCGAGACCCGTCAACACAGACACCACAGTAACCACAATGACCCTTCAACACAACGACCCCACACTGAACACAGTGACCCGTCAACACAACGACACCACACTAAACACACAGACCCTTCAACACAACGACTCCACACTGACCACAGTGACCCTTCACACGACTCCACACTGAAAACAGTGAACTTCAACACTAGGACCCCACAATGACCACAGTGACCCTTCAACACAAAGACTCCACACTGACCACAGTGACCCTACCCACGCCCCACACTGACCACAGTGACCCTACCCACGACCGAACACTGACCACAGTGACCCTTCAACACAACAAATCCACACTGAAAACAGAAACCATTCAACACAATGACACCACACTGACCACAGAGACCCTTCAACACAACGACTCAACACTGACCACATTGACTCTTCAACACAAAGACTCCAAAGAGACCACAGTGACGCTTCAACACAGCGACTCCACACTGACCACAGTGAACTTCAACACTATGAATCAACACTGAACACAGAAACCATTCAACACAACGACTCCACACTGACCACAGAGACCCGTCAACACAGACACCACAGTAACCATAATGACCCATCAACACAACGACTCCACACTGACCACAGTGACCCTTCAACACAAAGACTCCAAACTAACCACAGTGACCCTTCAACACAAAGACTCCACACTGACCACAGTGACCCTACCCACGACCCCACACTGACCACAGTGACCCTTCAACACAACGACTCCACACTGACCACAGTGACCCTTCACACAAAGACTCCAAACTAACCACAGTGACCCTTCAACACAAAGACTCCACACTGACCACAGTGACCCTTCAACACGATGACCCCACACTGACCACAGTGACCCTTCAACACAAAGACTCCACACTGACCACAGTGACCCTACCCACGACCCCACACTGACCACAGTGACCCTTCAACACAACGACTCCACACTGACCACAGTGACCCTTCACACAAAGACTCCAAACTAACCACAGTGACCCTTCAACACAAAGACTCCACACTGACCACAGTGACCCTTCAACACAACGACTCCACACTGACCACAGTGACCCTTCACACAAAGACTCCAAACTAACCACAGTGACCCTTCAACACAAAGACTCCACACTGACCACAGTGACCCTTCAACACGATGACCCCACACTGACCACAGTGACCCTTCAACACAAAGACTCCACACTGACCACAGTGACCCTTCAACCCAATTACACCACACTGACCACAGTGACCCTACAACACAACGACTCCACACTGACCACAGTGACCCTACAACACAACGACTCCACACTGACCACAGTGACCCTTCACACAACGACTCCACACTGAAAACAGTGAACTTCAACACGACGACCACACACTGACCAGAGTGAACTTCAAAACAACGAGCCACACTGACCACAGTGACCCTTCAACACAACGAATCCACACTGAATACAAAAACCATTCAACACAATGACTCCACACTGACCACAGAGACCCTTCAACACATCGACTCCACACTTACCACACTGACGCTTCAACACAACGACTCCACACTGACCACAGTGACCCTTCAACAGAAAGACTCAACACCGACCAAAGTGACCCTTCAATACAACGACTCCATACTGACCACGGTGAACTTCAACACAACAGCTACACACTGACCACAGTGACCCTTCAAAACAACGACTCCAAAGTGACCACAGTGACCCTTCAACACAACGACTCCACACTGACCACAGTGAACTTCAACACAACGAATCCACACTGAACACAGAAACCATTCAACACAACGACTCCACACTGACCACAGTGAACTTCAACACAACGACTCCACACTGACCACAGTGAACTTCAACACAACGACTCCACACTGACCACAGTGAACTTCAACACAATGACTCCACACTGACCACAGAGACCCGTCAACACAGACACCTCAGTAACCACAATGACCCTTCAACACAACGACTCCACACTGACCACAGTGACCCTTCACACGACTCCACACTGAAAACAGTGAACTTCAACACGAGGAACCCACACTGACCACAGTGACCGTTCAACACAAAGACTCCACACTAACCACAGTCACCCTACCCATGACCCCACACTGACCACAGTGACCCTTCAACACAACGAATCCACACTGAAAACAGTGAACCTCAACACTATGAATCAACACTGAACACAGAAACCATTCAACACAACGACTCCACACTGACCACAGTGAACTTCAACAGAATGACTCCACACTGACCACAGTGAACTACAACACTATGAATCAACACTGAACACAGAAACCATTCAACACAACGACTCCACACTGACCACAGTGACCCTTCAGCACAATGACTACACACTGACCACTGTGACCCTTTAACACAAAGACTCCAAACTAACCACAGAGACCCTTCAACACAACAACTCCACACTGGCCACAGTGACCCTTCAACAGAATGACTCAACAACGACCAAAGTGACCCTTCAACACAACGACTCCATACTGACCACGGTGAACTTCAACACAACAGCTACACACTGACCACAGTGAACTTCAACACAACGAATCCACACTGAACACAGAAACCATTCAACACAACAACTCCACACTGACCACAGAGACCTGTCAACACAGACACCACTGTAACCACAATGACCCATCAACACAATGAC